>NC_069380.1:140139285-140319285 GCF_027475565.1 Acinonyx jubatus
GACATTATGCTAAGTGAAATAAGCCAGTCACAAAAAGACAAATACTGTATGATTCCACTTACATAAGGTACCTAGAGTAGTCACGTTCATAGAAAGAAAAAGAAAGGGCCGTTTCCAGTGGCTAGGAAGAGGAAGCAACGGGGAATTGTTTAATGAGTACAGAGTTTCAGCTTTGTAAGATAAAAAAATTCTGGAGATTGGTTGTACAATAGTGTGAATATACTTAACACTACACTTAAAAATGGTTAAGATGGTAAACTTTATGTTACATGTATTTTACAATTTAAAAAAAAATAAAAAGGAGTCAAGAAGCCTTTCTTCCTCTCTCCCCTCTTTCCTTCCTTCCTTCCTTCCTTCCTTCCTTCCTTCCTTCCTTCCTTCCTTCCTTCCTTCCTTTCCTTCCTTCTCTCTCTCACATCCATCCTTTATTTCACTACCTCTTTCCTTCCCCTCCTTCCTTTTCTTTCTCTTCTTTATTTCTTGTCACCTAGTAAAATATGAATACAATCTTGAGGGTAAAAGATTCCAGCAATATACAAGTGATAATCCTACTTCATTCTCCTCCCAAGACATAACCACTCTGCCACATGATAGACATTTTCCCAGCCATTTATCTGTGGATTTTCGTATATATGCAGGCAAGTACACATAGACACCCATGTATACATACACATATATTCTTATATATTTAACTGAATATTTATCAATTTATACATATGGGTATTCAATTTAAATGGCACTCAACTTTACCTACTGCTCTGGGCTTACTTTTTTGCTTGAAGATTTTTAAGGTTGGTTCTACCCTATAGGATTTCTTCAGGATGAGGTCCCTGTAAGCGGACTCTGTTGACTCCACCATGCCTGCACGTCCTAGAGCAGAGTATACCAATAGTTTCTGAAGGTGCCTTCTGGCTCCACAGGTGGAAAGAACACAATGATTCTACCACCAGATCTTTCATGGCTGAGCTAAAACTTCAAAGTCTGTACACTCAGCAGCATGGCACCATGACCGCCAGAGCCAGATAACTGGCGACAAAAGTGTTTTCTGCTGAAAGCTACCCATTTCCATCAGAGCAGTGGGCTCTAGAACAAAATATTGCCTACCACCACACAGGTTGGTGGAGATAGGGAAATGGTAATCAGAGAAAGGGAGAAACTGGGAGCCAAAGGGCAAGTAATATCTGGGAAGAATTATCAGACAGGCTTTACCACATTTATAAAATATGAACAACTGTATTGATCTGAGAAAAAACCCTCACCCTTTTAGCCTTTTATAAATTGAGATGATAGCACTGTTATGCATTAAAAGATGTTATCAGTCCCAAAGAGCAAGTATGGCCTTACACCAACTAATATCTGCTAGAATGTACCTGACTGCATTGGAAATGTTGCAGCAGATTGGTATAGCCGGGAATAATGAACCGCTGCACCCCATTGAAATGTAATTACACAGCCCTCTTGTTCTTAAACCTATAAGGTGAAAGAAAGATGAATAGTGAAAGTAAAAACCGCTGACCCTTCAAAGTTTAATTTACGTTATGCATTCTCTCGCCCTTCTGATAGGTTTTAGAAAGGTCATAATTTAGGGTATTTTGCAGTTGATAAATGATCTGTATGTTTGTGTTCACATGCACCGATTGATTTGTTATAGCCAAAATATTGTTTCTATAACAGCCCAAGGGCCCTTAACTAGACAAACGGTGAACCAGAATCCAAGGGGAGGCACAGGGAAATCTGGGCCTGCCCAGAAGGGGCTGGCCTTTGCCCAGGGACTCCACGATGATGGAGTGGAGGGCGTGGGTGAGGATGCAAGGGCGAAATTGTGGGAGGAGGAGGTGGTGGCCAGAGCAGATGGAGCAGCGGCCTTGGCTCTTGGCAGCCCGTGGTCCTGGTCTCTTCAACCTTCTCCACCCGGCGTGGGTGGCTTCCACTGCAGTCGAAGCAAGTCTTGTCAAGACTTTCAAGTTGAGCTCCCTTTGGTGCAGAGTAAGCCAGCAGGGTTGTTAGGGCAATTTTCCCACCTTTCCAGCCTTGGAAGAGGCTCCTGTTTCCGGGCCCAGTTGATGCATTATGCATCAGGGCTGCCTGCAACTGACAGCCCCTCAGCCAACGTCGACTTGAAAAGCAATGGTGCTAATCAAAGCCGACACATTTGAATGTCCAGACACACACACAGAGAAATTTACTAATCAAAAAGTGTATTTCCTAGGGCTGTCTCCAGAGAAATCCGCGGGAAGAAATTGGAATAATTTATTAGCTTACAAGTTTTCGTTGACAGTTAGCCCAAAGCTATTTATCTCTGTAATAGAGAACGTCTCCAATGTGGCAAAATTGACCAAATCAAACAGCTTTGATCAGAAAATGAATCTGGCAAGCCTGCCTGTCGGAGGGTCCCAGGAGAAAGGGGGGAAACAAACAAAAAGATTTAACAAGTGGTCAATAGGAGAAAGAGAGCAAGAGAAAAGGATTTGGGAGAAGAAAAGAGCCAGGGAGGAGGAGGCAGGAAAAGAATTTTGCAAAGCCACAGCCCCAGCTCTGGAATGAACTGTTGAAGAAATAAATGATGTTTCACATCATAACATTTAACATGGTGCTTGTGCATTATCTGAGTCCTGCAGCCCAAACTGAGATGTGATTTTTATGGTAACAAGATGATGACAAACTACAGAGGGAAGGGGCTTGCTGTCAGTGGTGGCGGTGAGGAAATAAGCACGGGAAACCCCGAGCAATGACTCTAGCTCTGATGGCCCCAAGATCAGCATGAACCCATTTCTAGAAGGTAACGATGATGCTGATTTTTAAACTTCTGCCTCAGGGAGGACCAGGTGCTTGCCCATCAAGTACCAAGTTGGACTCAGGCATGAGTCCAAAGGTAGGGCCCACCTGTGGTTTCTCTCCTTGCCCTCCTCTCATGGGCAGTGCTGGGGAGGTGGTGGTGAGAGAGACCCATGAGGGGGAGAGTGTACCATGCCTTTCTATTTCAATCTCTTCTTCCAAGAGGTATATACATTCAATGGGGAGAGAGCACCAAATACAGCTTTCAAGCCCGGTGGTAGATGGATGATTAAGATAAGAAAACTCATGACCTAGGGGAAAACCCTCCAATCACTGCAGTATTACTCTACATACATATTAAGGTGGGCCTCTCCATCATACAGGTCAACAAACTACTACTTTCCAATCCCAGATATCTTCCACCACAAGCAACACTCCACTGCTAACACCAATAGCATTCATTGGCAAGGGGGTTGCTGTATTCAACAGTCCAATGGTTTGAAGGATGCTCCAGCAGCCAATGTATCTGTATCAAACATAGGCTGAAACCATCAACATCTCCACTCACTTTATTCTAGAGAAGAGGTTGTATAAGCTCTTTGTGTTTAAATACAATAGAAAATCATGGTGAAGGGGTGCCTGGGTGGCTCAGTTGGATGAGCGTCCGACTCCGGCTCAGGTCATGATCTTGCAGTTCATGGGTTTGAGCCCTGTGTCAGGCTCTGTGCTGAGAGGTTGGAGCCCGAAGCCCATTTCGGATTCTGTCTCCCTCTCTCACTGCCCCTCACCCACTCATGCTCTGTCTCTCTCGGCCTCTCAAAAATAAATAAATGTTAAAAAAAAAAAAAGAAGAAAATCATGGTGAAAAGTTGGCAAAAGTATTAGTCAATAAAGAGAAATGCTAAAGCATGTAGAAATGTTTCTGTCACAGTACATTCTAGGTTAGAACTGTTTAATGAGGACATTGTTTGATGAATACTTGAGATGGTCAAGTGGATTTGAAAAGGAGCACCAGCTCTGAAGTCAGAAAACCTTACTGGGACACTTAGTCTCACGGATGCACTTCCTTTCTGTGTAAATCATATGCGTGGCCTGGATTATTACTACCTGCATAGGAGGTGTTGTTGTGGGAATCAAGAGAGGTGATTACTAGAAAGCACTTACCAAAATAAATAATTCAAGTCATACACAAATGCAAGTTATCACTACTGTTTTGTCATGGGGGAAGGAGGATGATCACAATATGTTTGATCAAATAAATCCAACTTAATTAAGGAAGATCCATGTCAGGAAACCAAACCACACTCTGAGAGCTGGCCTCCCAGCCATGATTCTGGGTGTGTCCCTTAGAAATAAGCATCACGTTTTTTTTCTCTTTCTCCAGAAAACTTAGTCACAACCTCACAAGAAGGGTCTGGCCACATACCCTAATGCTTCTAGGGACTTTCTCCTTAGATCTGCATGGCCTTCCTTAGACATTTGGGGAAAAGATACAGTTAGCTTTAAATCCTTTTGGACTCCCAATTCAGGTTTAAGTCCCCATGTCTGATCCATATGTCTGTGTATTCTTGGAGCTATAACCCCTGGCTAATTGAGTGCTAAAGGTGGATCAGCAATTTTGCTTGATCAACCAAGTCCAACTTAATCTCTTCCATAAAAGGACTTAGTGGACACTATCTGGAAGTATTTCTAAACCATTCAAATAAGACAATCAACTTGGTTTTGTTGATATTTTAGAGGGGTGCAGGGAAATAATATTTTGGCTAGTTCTGGATTTGTTTCTATGATGGCAAATAAGGCAGTTTAGCTTTATTTGACTAAAATTTGCAAGATATTGTGTGGGATAATGGGATAGCTTATGTTCTGGCTCAGGTCCTCCTCTGAATGCATTAAACTTGTCTCTTGTTTACAAGAATTACATTTTAATACACACCCTGATGTTGTCACAACCACAGATTATAGATCTGTCCAGTGTCTCATAGCAGCCAGCCTTGGAACTGGTCTCTAAAGCAATCATGCCTCTGATCCACGTTTTATGTTTTGACTGCGAGCAGGACCACCACAGTACCTTCTGCTACGTCCTCAAGCCTCTTTGCCTTAGTCTCTTGGCATCCCCACATCTTGCCTGGTTGGGACCTCTGCAATGTTGGTGTGCACTCTTCTACCTGGCAACACAGAGCAGTAAAGATGCTCTGTTTAATCGTGTTGCTGCTGTGTGATGTGCTGGGAACACACCAGAAAGCTCCTACCAAGAAGTGGGTCCAAAATGGGTTAAAAAGTCTCAAGATTTCTCCAAGCCAGATTTCTGCCTCCTCCATCTTCAAGTGTTCTAACATGTATAAAAGCCACTGGCTTTCCATTTAAATGGTTCTTAGTGTGAATTAAAATTTTTCTCTCTTCTAGGGATGCCTGGGTGGTTCAGTCAGTTGAGCATCCGAATCTTAATTTTGGGTGCACGATCTCATGGTTTGGGGGTTTGAGCCCTGCATCAGGCTCCGTGCTGACAATATGGAGCTTGCTTGGGATTCTCTCTCTCTGCCCCTCTCACCCCATTTTCTCTCTCTTTCCCCAAAATAAATAAACATTAAAACATTTATTAAGACTTTTTTTCTCTCTTGTGTAACTGATACAGCATCTAATATGGGAGGCCCAGAATGAGAAAAGACTTCAGCTCTACTTCTCAAGATACTACTGAAATCCTGGCTTGTAATTCTGTCAAATCTTTTTTTTTCTTTTAATTAAAATTTGTTTAATGTTTATTTATTTTTGAGAGAGAGAGAGAGTGTGCACAAGCAGGGGAAGGGCAGAGAGAGAGGGAGAATCCCAAGCAGACTCCGCGCTGTCAGCACAGAACCCAACACAGAGTTCGAACTTGTGAATTGAGAGATCATGACCTGAGCCAAAGGTGGACGCTCAACCAAATGAGCCACCCAAGCGCCCTACTGTCAAATCTTTACTGAAGCAGGAAACAAAGACAACTAGAAACCAAACACTTAAATTAACAGTGCAGGAATTTATATCTTGAATCTTTAGGTTCTGGAAATGATTTTTCTTGAAAACTGCCCTAATATTACCTGTTATTTAGTGTATAGAGTTAGAAAAAAGGAAGGGGGCGAGAAGGTAAGGAATGTTTAGGTGGGAGAGAGCCAGACAATAATTTGGGGAGCTGTTTTCCTTAGAAAACCATATATGACATTTTTAATAGTTAAAAAATTTTTCCCAATAAATCCATCCAGCTATGGAATTTGGTTAAGATTAGAATTTGTGAGGGGTACCTGGCTGGCTCAGTCAGTAGAGCACGTGACTCTTGACCTTGGGATTGTTGAGTATGAGCCCCATGTTGGGTATAGAGATTACTTAAAAGTTAAATCTTAAAAAAAAAAAAAAAAAGATTAGAATTTGGAGCATTTTCTTCTGCTTAAATTTAAGTGGAAGCTATAAATGCCATTTTCAGAATCCTGATCTCCCCACAAACCTTGCCTGTTTTTTTTAAGCATAATGAGGTATTTGTATTTATTTTTATATGTATTCCACCAAGACTTCAACTAGATTCCAGGTGTTCACATTTCTTTTGACCTTAAAAATTCGACTTCAAAGCCATTAAATTAAATGTTTAAATGGCCCTTCCTAGCTTTAATTATATAGCTATATAGTCAGTAAGAAATGAATCTAAATGGATAAGAACTTTATGAAAGAAAGAAAATACCCATTCTAAAGCATGGCTTGAATGAGCACTCAGATACTCAGAAAACTTATTTCTGTATTTTTAATGAGGTTAATAGGCTTTCCTAAACATGATGGGAATATTTCCCATAAATATTGACTACATTTTAGGGGTTCACCATAAACAAAAAGCCTGATACAAACTCCTCTCTGAATCAAGGAATTCTTACAAAAGAACTCAATTTTATAGGTCAGTTTATCAATAACTATGTTCTAAAAAAAAAATAATAAGTCTACCCCCAAAACTTGCTTCTGAGACTTCAAATGAGAAGTCTCATTCACAAAGAGAATCTTCCAGTTACTTCCATTTTCCTAACCAGGAAACAAATTTTAATGCACTACTTCTGTTCAATCATAGCCACCCTCCTCCTTTTCATCATCTTATTTTTATTTTAACAGTTGTGTGTGTCCAGTAGGAATTGAGAAAGCAGACAAAATCTACACTAATACCTTCTTGAATCTATTAAGAGATCCAGAATTTTAAAGAAACCTAACTGTTCAGGCCCTTGGGCTCCATGATTCTGTGTAACTTAAATCCTTTAAAAGTGCCCAAGGAGAGGGGACGTCTGGGTGGCTCAGTCGGTTAAGCCTCCATCTTCAGCTCAGGTCACGATGTCACTGTTTGTGAATTCGAGCTCCATATTGGGTCCTCTGCTGTCAGCACAGAGCTCACTTTGGATCCTCTTACCTCCCTCTTTCTCTGCCCCTTCACCGCTCACATGCTGTCTCTCTCTCTCTCTCAAAAATAATAAATTAAAAAAAAATTAAACAAGAAAAAGAAGTCCAAGGGGTGGGGCACCTGGATGGCTCAGTCAATTAAGCGTCTGACTCTTGGTTTCAGCTCAGGTCATGATCTCACGGTTCATGAGTTCAAGCCCCGCATTGTGCTCTGTGCTGACAGCTGCTTGGGATTCTCTGTCTCCATCATTCTGCCCCTCCCCTGCTCCTTTTTTCTCTTTCAAAAATAAATAAATAAACATTAAAAAAAGAAGAAGAAGAAGAAGCCCAAAGGGTTGAGAAAAGGCTGGATAGGACTTTTAGGGTTTTGTTTTGTTTTTTTGTCCATGGACAGGACTCTACACATGGAATTAACCAAGAAACATTCTTTTTCCCAACAAGTAATTTTGAGCTGTATTATGATCTACTTCAGACAAGTGATGCTCACAACAATCCTACAAGGCTGAAATTGTCATCCCTGCTTTACAGATAAAAACAAAAACAAAAAACTGAAGCTTAGGAGGATTCAGTGTTATGCCCAGGGCCACACCACCAGCCCTGAGATAGTTGTGATGGGAGTCCAGATCTCTCTGACCTTAAGTCCATTCTGCTACTATCCTCAGTGAACAGAAAGGAGGTCCTGGCTTATTCTTAAATGGGAGAAGCAGCTTTGCCATGATCACAAACACTATGGTGAACCTTGATCCATCCTATCATGGTGTATCTATAAAGTCAGAACAGGTTAATTATGCTATGAAACAGTTTTGTTCATACTGCATATCTGAAAGCCACTAGCTGGGAGGCTCTGTATCCCATAGTCACCCCAGGACAGAGACTCTATCATCTTACTAAGTCAACATCTCAATATAATGCTTTACGATTCACTACAGCAAGGGAAGGGAACATGAAAAGTTGCAACATGGCTCTTAAATGCTATTGACCACAAGTGACAAAAATCCATTCACATTTTGTTGGCCAAAGCAGGTCACAGGGCCATACCTAGGTTCAGGCCAATCTTCCCATATGCCGGAAAGAAGAAGAGAACCAGAAATTTTAGTCAGCTTCCGTCATGTCTACAACAGTACTCTCGGTAACAGGGAGCACTGGGTCGAGTCATAGGTCCTTCATCCTAGTACTAGCTGTGCCACTAGATAAGCTCTGTGACTTTGTCCATGCTGTTACCCCCACTGGCCCTCCTCTGTGAGGGTTTGGGATAGATGGTTACCTCTCTGATTTTGTACCAGAACAAATCTATTACCTTAGCTAGATCTCAGAGCCCTTGCACTTGGGATGATATCAGTGGGATCCATCTCCAACTAGAGCACACAGCTCAGGGAAGATCCTGCAGGGTGTTGCAGAAATGGACTCATTTGTGCACACAATAGGGAAGCTGGCTAGAGTCAGCTCTTAAGAATTTTGAGATAGTCCACAAAAGCTTGATGAATATGCCAAGGATTCCAAGTCACAAAATACATTTTGTTAAATCACTTTGACAAAGGCATTTTAGTTTTAACTTCTGTGGCAGAAGCTTACTGTTACTCAAAAATGGGCTCTACGTATAGGTATTTCTCATTTTAAATCATAGTTGCTTCCCTAAAAAAAAAGGTGGTGTGTAAATTACATTTAAAACATACAGAACCACTGTTTGAGTTTATGGAAAAACATATTAAAGAGATCCAACGACAAAAATCTTTGAGAAAGAGTGAAAAGATCATTTCTAGTTTCACTTTTTCTGTAAAATGTTGCTTGATAATGCTCAGAATTTCTGACACAGTATACTAAGTATAAAGATAATCAACTGTTCTTCTGTGACTGACTTGCATTTTCATAAAATAGCAATGATACCTTACATTGGTATAGCACCTTCCAGTTATAAAGTCTTACGTTTACCTTGGATAAGAGTAGAAAGAGCATAAACTTTGCTGTCACACTTAAATTCTGACCTTGGTTTTCTTTCTTAGTAGCTATGAGCTTGTACACATTACCGCACCTCTTGGAGCCCCCATCTCATTTGTGAAATAAGAGTTTCATGACTGTTGAAAGACTGTTAATAAGAACTGTATGGTAACATGTCTAATATAGGACCTAACATGGAGAAGATGCTTAATGAAAAGTGATTTCCTTTTCTGGGAAGCAGAAAGGGGAGGTATCATTACCTGCATCTTACAGATGAGAAAGCTGAGGCCCAGAGTGATAAAGTGATTTGCCCAAAGTCTCACAAATACATGATTAGAGCCCTCACTGGCGCCTTCCTCTTTCTAGCACACTTTCTAGCACATGAAGCCCATAAGTCATTTCTAGCCCACATGAAGAGCAATGACTACACGGTAGATAATTGTACAGAATGCGTGTTATCATGTGACTTGGGGCTGACATTTGTTATCCTGTATATGTTGTTTTTTTGTGACTTTGTCTTTTCTTTCTGCCTGGGCTAGTCATGCCCTGTGAGCCTTGTGCTCACGGGGCATCTGTCTCAGTGGTGGGTACTCAGTGAGTGCTTTTCCACTAACTGATTTTCAAGTTTTTTGCAAATCTACCTAGCTCACTAGAACACAGAAGCACATTAAACAGTTAAGAGGACTTGGTTTTTAGGAACTTTGTCATCCAAGAGTGAAAATTACAAAGGGCATAATTTATTTTAGGGTACAGTAGAAAAGTAGTAACACTACCAAAAATGCTGAGATGATTAAATGCTCTTATTGATGGTGACAACCTCCCTTTCCCTTCTGTGTGGCACTCAATAGTCAGTTATGACCTGGCTACTTTGCATTCTTTAACAGATGCAGACTAAGGACCTTGAGATGGCAGGCACACACCTACAATCCAGGTTATTTTTTTAAATACTTTTTTAATGTTTATTTTTCAGAGAGAGAGAGAGAGACAGAGTATGAGTGGAGGAGGGGCAGAGAGAGAAGGAGACACAGAATCTGAAGCAGGCTCCTAGGCTCTGAGCTGTCAGCACAGAGCCCAACACAGGGCTTGAACTCATGAATGGTGAGATCATGACCTGAAATGGAGTCGGATGCTTAGCTAACTGAGCCACCCAGGCACTCCTACAATCCAGATTATAATGATGAACAGGCATAATCCTTAACTTCATGGAACTTATGGGGAGCTAAGGCTGTTGACAAGTACACAAAATATTTATGACTATACATTGTATATTATATATAATTATAAATTATAAATGAAGGAACAGAACAAGTAACTAAGAAAGAGCATAACTGGGGACAATTTACATTAGAAGGTTAAGGAAAGAAAGCCTCTACGAAGAGGTGATAATTACACTGAGATCTGAGAAAAACTGATAAATATCAGCCAGGTAAAAAGTGAGAGAAAGAGAATTCCTGGCAGAGGGATCAGCATTCTGGAGTCCTGAGACAGGAAAAAGCTTGGAATGGAAATGAGGTTCAGGGGCTCTGGCAGAGGAAACTAAAGTAAGGCATAAATGAGATGGGGGGTTGGCCAGGACCAGATTCTTATAGGCACAGCAAGTTGCAACTGAAACATTATAAGCAGTGACGTCATACGATTGAACTTCTGTCCTAAGGGATCTCTCAACTTTTAAAGTAAGAATAGGTTCCATTTAAGAATGGATTCGATCTGAAGGGGGAGATGTAAAACTGAGGAGACCAGCTGGGAAGCATTGCAGTGGTCCAGGTGAAGACGAGGGAGGCTTGCACTTAGTGGGAAAGTGAAATGGAGAGACAGGAATGAGACTGAAATAACTGAGGGGTAGAATCAATAGGACATAGTGATGAATCCGATATATAGCAAGATGCAGAGAAAGATGATTCTCATGTTTCTGGGAATGTGGGTTGATTTACTAATATTTGAAGGGGGAGCAGATAGGCAATGGGGATAGGAAACGACATTTTGCATTTGAGATGCCTCTGAGACATCCAAGAAAAAGAAGTCATTTGGTATAGGAGTTTGGAGCTCAAATACGTATTTGGGAGTCCTTGGCACATAGGTAGTATTAAAGCAGTGAGCTGGTGGGATCACTCAGGAAGAGAGTGTATGATATGCTAAGAGGAGACCCACAGCTGGGCCCAGACCTCTGAACTGATAAAGAAGAATGAAGTGCGACAGAAATAAAGAAAATTGAGGCTTGGGAAGGAGGGAGTGGTCGGTTGCACTGTGAGAGGTAAGGTACGATGGAGCCTGAACAATACTCACCAACTGGGACTACACAGAAGTTCTTTGTGACACTGACAAGTCACAGGAGGGTGGGAGATGAAGCAGGAAGGGAGCTACAGAACCAAGAATGGGGCATGAAGAGAAGAAACAGCACTCCGAATACCTCCTGTGAAAAGCTTGGCTCTGAAGGAGAGCAGAGAGAGAATAGCTTGAGGAACATATGGGGACTAGAGGGATCTCTTACTATTTTATGTGAGAAATGTTAGAGGCTATCTGTATGCCAAGGGCAAGGATCAAGCAGAATGCAAGAGGGAAGATGCCAGAGAGAAGAGAACAATGATGTCCTGAAGCCGCCAGACACCACACTCTATCTTCAGCCCCAGGTTCTAAAGTATCCTGCCTAAGGCCTGGAGGGGGTAATTTCCCCAGTGACTTCTTGGCAGTGGGGTCCTATGTACCTTCTAAGGAGCATTCACCTAGCAGCAGAGGGAAGCAGAGGCTCCTTCCTACTGTGGAGGAAGAAAGGAGAGATAGATGAAAAAGAAAAGGGGCAGAAGGGGGAAGAGGGGAAGAAAACAGAAAATGGGAATGGCCAGCCCTCCCCCGCCCACCTCCAGGTGGCTGATACAGGAGTGAAACTGAACTCCAGGTGATAGAGGGGGGCTCTGACTCCTCAGAGGGGGCTGTCTTCCCCAGCTGAAGCCTAAGACTTGCCCAGACTCAGGAGGTTAGTTGCCAAGTCTTCTTTCCTTGCAGACCTCAGTCTTGTCAGTCCAGAGAAACTTCCAGTGTGGCAGCCACTATCCCAGAGCTGAGAAATCTGACTCTCCTCTCTTTTTACCTCCCAATCCCCATCTAGGTCTTTTTGTTTTGTTTTAAAGTTTATTTTGTGAGAGACAGAGACAGAGACAGAGAGAGAGAGCGCAAGTGGGGGAGGGGCAAAGAGAAAGGGAGAGAGAGAATCCCAAGCACACTGCTTACTGTTAGCGCAGAGCCTGTCACAGAGCTCAATCTCACAAAAACTGTGAGATCATGACCTGAGTCAAGATCAAGAGTCAGGTTTTTAACCAACTGAGCCACCCAGGTGCCCTTCCACCTAGGTCCTGAGCCACAGAGAACTGTGTGATTTCATTGAGCTATCGCAAGAAAAAAGTGTTTTCCCTTCCCACCAAATTGGTTGTGTTTCCTGTAGGCATGGGGGTGAGGTGTGGGGAGGGGATGGCTTGCCCTGGCATCATTCATTCACTCTCTGAGGCATGAAATTTGATTACCAGTCTTTAACATGCATGACAACAAACGTTAATATTTGCCACAGAATTATCTAGCCCCCTTTGAAATTCATCTACAATGTTAGGCTCTTTGACCCCTACAGGTAGGGAATGCTACAGACTAACTTCATGTCACTTAATGCTGCTGCATCCACTATACAAATAAAGCCTTTCTTATAATATAAGACATAAGAACAAAGAAGTTCCTGACTTCTGGAAATAAATAGTACACTTCAATATTACACTACTATACTTCAACTCATTAGATTTTTGAGTTGCATAACCAGCCAGAATCTTCTTTACTTGTCTCCTAAGCATCAGCTTACTTTATAAAGCAACCAGCTAGCAATGATTCTTCAGTCTCCCACTTAAACCTTCAGTTAGCCTTTTGCCCAATGAAATGTCTTTTTTGTTGTGATTAGCATCCTCAGTCACTGTTTTTAGAACATTAAAAAAAAAATCACCAACTAGCACTGGTTAACACGCTTATTACCTTACATATTTCTCAACTCTTCCAAATTCACTAGTATACCAGAAAAAGATCCAACTTCTTTTAGCCTTTAAGTCTGCTGTCCAAAGGTCTGAGCATTTTCTAACTTCCAGGTGGTGGTGAGCTGGGAGGCATTTCTGAAACTTTTGGCTGGGGGAGGAGACATTCGAATTTTAAAAGCAGGAGCCACCACTTGACTTCTTTCTCTGGAAGTTCAACTGCCTTCCCACTATCTCTTCTAATATTCATCATAGTCTTAAAACCCATTATTCAACATAGTATCTTTCCAACTGTTGACAAGGAGCCACTTCTGTAGTGTGTGCTTTCTCTGCTCCTTCCTTTCCTCTCTCGTGCATCCCTCCCAGATGGGCCTGTGCTTCTTGTTAGAGTGGCTTTCTTCCTTGTTCAACTACACCTGGCATTGTGCTTTTGCCTGACCACAAGGCCATTTCAAAATGCTCGTTCTTTATAGCGTAACCTTTTCTTGTGCTGAAGCCTTATCCTTCATTTTGCTCTATACAGCACTCGTCACAAGGCATAATATAATCAAGACAATGGTGGCACAGAAGAAATAACAACTGAATGTAATTATCTATTGTGGAACTGCTCATGAGTAGTCTGCCTTCTGACAAACTATAGATAATAAAGGACAAAGCTGAGGAAAAGTCCATACAATCTCACAATGTGAGGACTCCACCTCTGTCTCCATCAACTCATTAGATTTTTGAGTTGCATAACCAGCCAGAATCTTCTCTACTTGTCTAGGGCCAAGTGTCTTGTCAGTACTAAGCAAAAAAATGAAAAATAAAAAAAGAATTGCTTTTTATCCATGCTGAGTTACTAAGATACAAACTTAGAAGTAACGCTCATGTTGAAGATTGTTACATATTTTGCAAATACTAAAAAGACATTAAAGTTGATATAGTTTATATGAAATCAGCATAGTTACATATATGTGTAATGAAAAGAAGCAATTTTGTTGTAACCAATGTCTTAAAAATTACACAAAGATAATATCTATGGTTTATGCTGTTTCTGCCATTTTGACTAGTGTTATCACTTCTTGGTATATTAGGTTAATGCTCAAGGTCCATTCTGTTTTTCAGCTTGCAAAATTAATGTCTAAGTGCTAATATGAGAGAAGTCAAATCTTATTTTTTTAGACTGCCTTGCTTCCAATGACTGGAATCAACATACATCCATTCACACACTTCTCAAATGTCAAAACAATGATGTTTACTCTTCCCTAATATTTGTTGAGGGCTTACTATGCCAAGCATTGTCTTAAATGCTTTGATATATTGGTTAGTTTTATCTTCATGCTAATTCTGTAAGGTAGTAATATTGCTGTCTCCTAGATGAGGAAACTGAAGCCCAGACAGAATAAGTACATTGTCCAAGGTCACAGCACGAATTTGCCTGCAGAACCTAGGCTCATCTTGACTAATTGCAACCCTGCCTCCATGATGGATCTGGACTATAGCTGAGGAATAAAATCTGAGAACTTACTGGTAACACATGGAGAAAACTGAAATTACATAATCAATTAAATGATCAAATAAGTTAATATTTGGAATAGGTATGAGGTTGGATTTGTAGATAAGATTCCCCAACTCGTCCCACCTGATATCTTATGTTCCTAGTACATCTGGAAACAATGTACATGTCTCATCACATGTCCCTAATGCAGTTCTTGAGGACTTTGGTAAAATTTTACATGACTCAGCACCTCACTTCCTGCTCTGGCCATAGGACTTTGGGCCAGAAATAAGTATTTTCATGATTTCATTTAGCAAATATTTAGCTGCTGAAGTGAAGAGACAGCCAGGGCTGCTGTCAGATGTACTGCTTAGGGGTGGTTTGCTGGGATGTGAAGCCTAGAATGGACTATAATTCAGCCAGGCCAGAATACAAAGCCTAAAATGTGATTCAATTTTCTAGTATAATCTCATAAAACAAAAGAAAACAAAAAATAAACAAAAATGTCTCACCTAAGAAAATCTCTTAATTTCTTCAAAATTTACTTCTATGCAAAGTGTCTTGGAATGGAATAGTCATTAATTAGGCCAGAGATTTTATTACCTTTTATTATCTTCTAAGAATACACCTCTTTTTACTGACACTACAAGGCAAATTCACAGCTTTATTGTGAGCTCAAAACCAAATTTTGTAGAAGGGGCTTCTGGTATCTATCAAACCTTCTTTAAAAGTGCTTTACAAGGCTTTCTGCTACATTTCCTGACTTTCAACAGCTAGAGGTGCAGGTAGTGAATTGTTATGTGTGGAGGTACCTAGAACCATCAATGGTATATCTATTAATATTGGTTTCTAATGGGTGAGAGATGCAAAGAAAAACAAGTACCTGGTCCCTGCCCAGACATAGGCAGCTGGTCCAGTAGATGGTAAAACCAGGTAAGCTGTCATGATATAGCTAGAGAACAATTTTAAGCAATACAAATAATTAGGGTGTTTGTTCTGTCAGGGAATGTATTGTTAGAGGAGCACTTTCATCAAGAGAAGCTACTTAAAGTCAGAAGTAGTAATATGTAATTTTAGAACGATTATGCTAAATTAAGTATTTATGTAGTGGCAAGAAAGCTGAATAATTTTACTTCCTAAATTTGCAAAGGATGTCTACAGGGTGACTGAGTTCTTAGCAAATCAAATAAGGGCAATGGGAATAATTTCCTGTGTGACTTGAGGCAAGCTCATTCCTTGTTTTGGGCTTCAGTCTTCTTGTCTATAAAAGATGGGGTTAAACTGGAAAATTCTGTGGGTCTCTGACAGCTGTAACATCCTGAGGTATGACTGTGTCTCCATGCATAGAAATAAGACAAATCTGTAAACTGCCCAGCTTTTAGAAGGATCTATGAAACAAGGAAGGGTGTACCATGACTGTCCCCTGGGGGAGGCAAGGGATGAAGACATTTCCCAGCCGATGTTCCTGAGATATTTTCTTCATAGCGCTCAGAGAAATCTTTTCTTATCTTGGTGAATCTTCTCTGAAGGGCTTCATCAAACTTCAGGACAGATGGCATCCCTCACTTCTGCTAATTCTGAATCCTAGCAACATCTATACCCTCTCTCTAACTTTTAAGTTGTTTGATAGAGTTGACTGATTTTCTTTCTAAACTCATATGCTCTCATTTATCTATTTCCCTAGGATCTCTGTTTCTCTCTCGAATTCAGATTGAGATAATCAATTTTACTATCACCACTCCCCAGTTGATTAAATCCTAAATTTTATCATCAGAGTATTTTCAGGAGATAATATGTTATAAAGTTTAAAGTAATTTTTAATTAACATCATAATATGCTCATAATTGCATTTTCCATAAATTTCTTTAAACTTATGGAATCCTGGTTGAAGGCAGAGTTTGAACCCCAAAACTAATCACTGGATATTTCCCAAGATACAATATGGTAGACTTCTCACCTTAACAAACTAATTTTTGTAGCTGCTTTCTTTATATGACACTAGGAAAAATAATATTAATACATTTGACATTTTCCAAGTATAATCCAAATAATACCACATAAATGTAAAATGAGGATGCTCATAATCTCTGTAGTAACTTAATGTATGATATTTAAAAACAAGTTTCTATGGGGCACCTAGGTGGCTCAGTCGGTCGGTTAAGCATCCGACTTCAGCTCAGACCGTGGTCTTGTGGTTCGTGGGTTCCAGCCCCGCATTGGGCTCTGTGCTGACAGCTCGGAGCCTGGAGCCTGCTTCGGATTCTGAGACTCCCTCTCTCTCTGCTCCTCTCCCGCTTGTACTCTGTCCCTCTCTGTCTCTCAAAAATGAATAAATATTTAAAAAAAATTTTTTAAATAAATAAAAGGAGGAAGTCATTAAAAAAAGTTTCTAGAATTAACTAATTAAATTAATTAAATGCCACATGGCTAATGTATAAGTCCCTGTCATGTTAGTTTAGTATATTAAAACCACAATCCTTATTTTACTTAACAAATAATCCTTATTACTACAAACCAAAGTCAAGACTACAGTTACTTGTAACACATCCCTCTGGACAGAAAACTTCACTTAGTTATACATTCAAAGAGCTTATTTGCTTCTGAAGATGTTTATGTGACCTCTGGAGAACACATCACAGTGCAGATTTGCCCAAATCAATTTGGCTCTTTTGACTGACCACAAGGGCCAAGTCAATAAGAAAACATCATGTCAGTCAAAAAACTGCTTTATGTTTTATAAACCAACTTCACTAGTCAAATGGGCTAAAACCATCAAACCAGTTCAGGTTGATGGACAGGCTTCATTTAATCCCAGTAGAAGAGAAACTGCCCATCATTCCCATTCCTTCAAATAACAAGAGTTGGGCCCACGTGGAACAAACCTGAGAGTGAGTTTCTGATCTAACACAAAAGCCAATCCTCAAACATTACAACAGAAACAGCACAGGGAAGTAGAAGCGTGGCCCCATCTCAGCCACCTCAGGGCCACAGTTAGGCGGGGGGGGGGGGGGGGGGGACTGTCAAGGGGTACCTTTTGGTTCACAGAAGTGAGCTGCAAAGTAGAGATGAGGCACTCTGAATCTTAACATCTCTGCTTGGTGGATATTTTCCAAACAAATGCTCTTTTCTCCTTTCCAGTAATAATTCCACATCCATTCTCTGTATTCTTGAACCATCACACCTGTTGACATTTTGGGTATCACAAGAAAGCCCTGAAAGATGAGAGGAGAACCCACTGAAGTTATTTGTGCTTTTAGTTATTTCTGAGAGAAAGGTGAGACTGCAGCAAACCAGTAAAGCCACGTGCTGTATCAAAGCTCAAAGTCTCACATAAAAGCACCACCTGTAGCTTCTCCTTTGAAAGAAAAGTCCTTGGCAAACAATGGCCTGAGTGAGCCAGTTTAATCAGGCAGGAGTCAAGATCACTGAGACATAAATTAAGCATTCATCCTTGAGTAGCAGCCAAGCAGCCAAAGCCCCCATAATCCCAATTAATCCCATTTTGTGCAGTTGTCCTTGGGCCAAGGGCAGAGGGGAAGAGAATTTGCACATGTTGGTTCCGCATCAGCTCTTTACCTTTACAGAGGGTGGGTCTGTAATAAAGGAGTGCACCTATACAAGTGTTCTTGTCCTGACGGTGTAGCAATTAGCGCCCTCCCCTGCCCAGCTTCTGCGATCTTGTCAGCAAGAACTTACTTCAAGGACACCCTACACTTACAGAGAGTTAGATGCTCGGGATCCTTTACGACAGACATGACTCTGTTTCGTTCTTTTTGTACAACCGAATTCCCATCACCAACTCCTGTAGTCACACAAAGGGAACACTCTACAATCTCCTTGGAACTCATTTTTTTCAGCTGATGCTCTGTTCTGGACAAAAAGTTGACTACCTTCCCAGGGATAGGAAATTTCCCTCCAGAGAGCAGCCATTCTGGCCACAGATAGAAATCAGCCTAACAGGACACTGCTCACCTCTCTTGCTCCTTGTGGAAAGGAAACTCTACTTGCTCTCTGCGGACAAATCCTCACCTTTGCTACAGATTCACTGTGCTCAGGGCCTCAGGTCCACTTCCCACTTTATCAGAAGCTGGCCCAGACACCAGCTGAGTGGAAAGGGCTCTGTGACAGAGACTGCTAGCTGACTGGCCACCAAAAGCCTTCCCTCCTTCTTCAGACATACTCATAGGCCCTTGTCTCCAGACTTCCTTGTAGTTGGGGGGAAGAAAGATGACACATAACTAGACTCTCTCCAGTAGAACATGAGCACAGGTGGTGTGGACCTTTATTACCTTGGCCTACAAAAGCCTCCTACATATTCCTCTGTGTTCTTTCCCCCTTTCTGGCTAAGACGGAAATATATACCTAAACATACACACACACACACACACACACACACTCCCCCATATTGTCCTGAATTTTTTTTAACGTTTATTAATTATTTTTGAGAGACAGAGAGAGTGAGAGGGAGAGAGACAACATTCAGGCTTCCAAGTGGGGTTGGGGCAGAGAGAGAGAGAGAGACAGAGCATCCAAAGTGGGCTCTGAACTGACAGCAGGGAGCCTGATGCAGGGCTCAAACTCATGAACCATGAGATCATGACTTGAGCCAAAGTTGACTTAACTGACTGAGGCACCCATGTGCCCCCCCCCCTTTTTTTTTTGAGAGAAAGAGAGAGAGAGCAAGCACTTGCAAGATGCAAGCTGGGGAGGGGTAGGAGAAGGAGAGAGAATCTTAAGCAGGCTCCACACCTGGTGTAGAGCCCAACACAGGGTTCAGTTGTGAGATCATGACCCAAGCTGAAATCAAGAGTCAGATGTTCAATCAACTGAGCCACCCAGGTGCCCCTGAAAGTCAGGTTTTAAAGATGGGAGTGTCTGGGGCACCTGGGTGGCTCAGCCAGTTAAGCGTCTGACTTCGGCGCAGGTCATGATCTCGAGGTTTGTGAGTTTAAGCCCCACGTGGGGTTCTGTGCTGACAGCTCAGAGCCTGGAGCCTGCTTCAGATTCTGTCTCCCTCTCTTTCTGCCCCTCCCCCACTCATGCTCTGTCTCCGTCTCTCAAAAATAAATAAACACATTTTTAAAAAGTTAAAAAAAAAAAAAGATGGGAGTGTCATCAGCCTGGATCCCAAAGGACTACACAGAGCACAGCCACATATCCTCTTTATCTTTTTGAACCTTATATTTCCAACCTTATTGTACTGTTAGGCGAAAAAGAATTAAATTCCCTTTGTGCTGAGCAATTACATGTTTGGGTCTTTCTGTTACCATAACCTAATCTACCCAACCATGCAGGCTAAAAACCCATCAACTTCTTGATATTCTATAGGGCTCTAACTCTGGACTGTTGATCTTCTCTGGCCACAGGTCAGGAGAGAGGAAAGAGAGGTCAAGGTGGTCAGGACTCCACAGCCCAACCAGAATCTTGCAAACCTGAGCTTCAGAAGCTCCCTGAACTCTCTGTCTACATCCATCTTTTCCTGTATGTGAGCCCTTATGTTCTCTGTACTGATGGTGAGCCAGGCTCTCAGGGTCTTCTCCATTCAGAAGTACAGGCCTTTCTGGCTCTCACTCAGCTGACTCATTTGTGACTCAGACCTATGAGTCAAGCCCTTCAAGGTAATAGAGAAGTAAGCCCTGACCTTTTGTGCAAATTGGGCTGAGAAGAAATCTGCATGCCTTTCACTGAAACTTTTCACTCTAAATCAAATTTAAAAGAATGATGTCTGTGGGCTCTTGTTTTAACTGCAGTGAGTCTCTGTCCCTTGAAGTCTTTGTTTCCTGAAGAATGTCAACTTTAATTTCCAGAGTTTCAGTTAATTGTTTAAAAATAAATTTGAGAAAAAGAAATAAAAATAATGCCTATTTATTGATCTTTGAAGATGTTAAGCATTAAATTTTTTAGAAGAAGTAGTAGAAAATAGTACTAGCATTCTCATGACAATATACTGGCATCAAGAGAATTGACTTTAGGGGATCTAATTAGCATTAATAACAGGACAAATGGGACATTAAACACTTTGATCAATGTTAAGTTTAAAAAAACCCACCTGTGCTTTAAGCAGGTAGGGCTGTTTTCTTTGAGAGAAAAAATACACTAATTTAATTAGAAAGGATCAGACTCGTTAACAATGTAGAAAAGGTTCAGCTAAGGAAATCATTTGCTCATAAAAATCATTATTTAATTTTTTTTGTTTTACTCAAACTCATCGATATTCATTTTGTGTTTGTTGATAAGAAGTCACAAAACAAGGTAAGAAGCTGTACACTCCTGCAGGTAAGTCAGCACCCCCCTAGACAGTAGGTCAGTTAAAACTGAGTTTCTACTTATCTCTTACATTGCTGGTGGGAACATAAATCTGGCAGTTTCTACAAAAATTAAACACTTACCATATGACTCAATAATTGGTACATGGAGCATTTATTCCAAAGAAATGAAAACTTACATTCACATAAAACCTTTACACAATTGTTCTTTATCAGCTTCATTCGTAATAGCCAAAAGCTAGAAACCAAAATGTCCTATAATAGATGAATAATTAAACAAAGTGTAGTACATCTATACCATGGAATATTACTCAGCCAAAAAAAAGGAACCAACTATTTGGGTGCCTGGATGGCTTAGTCAGTTAAGTGTCCAACTCTTGATCTCAGCTAAGGTTTTGACCTCAGGGTCATGAGTTCAAGCCCCATGTTGGGCTCCATGCTGGACATGAAGCCTACTAAAAAAAAAAAAAAAAAAAAGGAACCAACTACTGATACATACAACAACCTGGATAGATCTCAAGGATATCTGCTGAGTGAAAAAAAAAAAATCAATCTCAAAAGGTTATATACTATATGATTCCATTTATATAGCATTCTCAAAATGACAAAATTATACAAATTAAGAAGAGACTAGTGGTTGTCAGGAATCAGGGATTGTCAGCTATGGGGATGGGGAAGGTTAGTGAAAAAAAAACCAACAACAATTTTCTAATTTCCACTTCACATGGCACAAGTAATTTTAAACTCTTAAATATTTCTTTTTTTTTTAAGTTTATTTATTTTGAGAGAGTGAGAGAGCTCTCATGAGAGGGGTAGGGGCAGAGAGAGAAAGAGAGAGAGGGAGAATTCCAAGCATGCTCTGTGCTGTCAGTGTGCCTGACTTGGGGCTCAATCATATGACTGTGAGATCATGACCTGAGCTGAAACCGAGAGCTGGACGCTCAACTGACTGAGCCACCCAGGTGCCCCTACATTTTTAAATATTTCTAACTCTGTTTTCATGTGTGCTAAATATTTTGAACAGGAGTAGTCAATGCCACTTTGCATAATGATAATGCAAAGCATATTTTCCCATATGAAAGAAGCGGTCAGACGATCTGTATTAATCAGGGACTTCAAAAGTGAGGAAGACACTTTAGGGAGTATATAACATGATCTATTAAGGAGTAGGAGAGAAACATTAGAACACCTGTTTCTATTTATTGCATACATAATGCATCTAAAATTTCTATTTTGGAGAGTCTTTTATAATGCATATATTAGTTTCATAGTACCATTATATCATTTACACAAGTAAATGTGACTATGTACATGCAAGCTCAAAAATGTTTCCCTGATAGGAATGTATGAAGGAATATTCCTCAGAAAGATGTAAGAAAAGCCCTGATTGTTGGCCTTCTGTTTGCTTTCAACTGTTGGTATCTGTGGCCTAAATTTCTGCTTTTAGTCTTCTTTTTTCTTCACTTAGTATGCATTTCTTGTGTGAGAAATCAACTCCCATAGTTAAAACTGCTGTCACTGTGGTAAAATGGTAAGACTCTAGAACCACAACATGCTCCTGAGCAAGCTTCAAATTCAGCTGCCCACAGAACATTAGTCCATCAATATGGCCCCAATAAGTAAGCACACCACCCCCACTCAAATTGAGCTCAATATTTTCCAGCCCTCCTCATTTTAAACCTGCTCCTTTTATTGTATTCCTCATCCTTGTCTGTAATTCACATGATCACCCTAGCCAGAAATATGATGGTTATCTGAGATTTTTTCCTTTCTCTTGCATTTCACATTGTTAACTTTTACTTTTTCATTATCTCTCAATTCCTCCATGTATTAGACCTTCAGGTACCAATGTAGATAAATCTCAAAAACATAAGAAAAGTAAGTTGTAAAAATATAGTATAATAGGTAAAATTCTAAACCCATAAAATAGTGTATATTGTTTATGGACACATACATTCACCTAAAAACTAAAAACCTGCACGAAAATAATACACCCAACCCCAGGACAGTGATTATCTCTGTGGAAGGAAGGAGGAGGAATTAGAGATAAGGCCACATTTCTTTTTAAAAAGTTGCAACATGTTGACTTATGTTAAAGCTGGCTAGTGGTCACATGAGTGTCAGTTATATTACTATGTGTTTAAAATATTTCATAATTTAAAACTTTTTAAGAAAAAAAAAATTAATTCCTTTCTTTACCTCCCCTGCCCATGGCCAAAGGGCCTAGTTCAACCTCCTGGTATTTCTCTATAGATGATTACAATGTTCTCACTGATCTCCCAGTCTCCTTTTTTGACCCTCTTTAACATTATCAGTCACATTCAGACAACACAAATATTCTATAATAAAAACTGGTGCATGTTACACCTCTGCTATGACCCTTTAATGGGCCTGTATCAGTTAGAAAATGGCACAAAATGCTGAATAACAAATAATCACAAAAATCTGAGATGCATGCAACAATAAGCATTTATTTGGCCTACGAATTATAGAGGTCAGCTGGGTTACCTGGCCTAGGCTGGGCTTTGCTGGGATGAGTTTGCTCTGGTCCATATGGCTCCTGGATATGTCGTCATGGTGATAGCAGAGATATAAGCAGGGAAATGGAAACATACCAGGCCTTAGCTTGAAGCAGGTACACCATCACCTACACCTCATTTTATTGGCCAGAGCCAGTCACCTGGCCACACCCAAAGTCAAGAGGTAAAGAAACATACTTTTATTTTTTGATAAGAAATTTAAAGTCACACAACAAAGAATGTAGATACAGAGGGGTGAAGAATTAGGGCCAATTAGCATCTTCAAAAAGCTTAGCATTTAAGGATAACTTTTCTTCCTTAGTGAGACAGAGACAGTACTCTATGAGGGCATCCTGCACCACCTTCCTAGCCTCATACCTGTTGCTCTACCCTTTGTTTAGGCCATTCTGAACTATATGCATATTCCTGAATGGGTCCTGCTATTTCTTCTCTCTTTGCTTTTACATATGTTACTTTTTATCTTTATTAGGCAAACACCCACTTATTCTTCACTGCCTGGACTCAGATCTATTTATTTGTTTATTTATTCAGATGGAGAGAGAGAACAAGTGGGGGAGGGGCGGGGGGGGGGAGGACAGAGGATACAAAGCGGGCTCTGTACTGACAGCAGAGAGCCCAAACTGGGGCTCGTACTCACAAACTGCAAGATCATGACCTAAGCCAAAGTCAGATACTTAACTGACTGAGTCACCCAGGTGCTCCCCAACTCACAACTTCTTGACCAATCTTTCCCCAGGCAGAATAATTTTCAGCTCCTACCTTCATCCCAGCAGAATGGCCCACACCCCCTCTATCTTCACTTATCTTGAGCATACAATATCGAAATCCAGGATGACTCTTACTAGACTATGAATTTTTTAAGAACAGAGATTTCTATCTTCAGTGCTTAGGATTTTACTGAGACTCAATAAATGTTTGTTGAATGAATACAATCTTCCTAGGAACTAAGTAAGGCATACTGTGACAAAGGAGATCACATATATCTGGTTTTCAAGGGAAGTGAAACTCTAGTTGTAAATTAAT
Source organism: Acinonyx jubatus (assembly GCF_027475565.1). Lineage (NCBI taxonomy): Eukaryota > Metazoa > Chordata > Mammalia > Carnivora > Felidae > Acinonyx > Acinonyx jubatus. The sequence goes on from NC_069380.1 coordinate 140,163,707, forward strand.
ACACTGATATCCTAGAAAAACATTTATTTAGCTTAGAACTTGATCATTTTCAAATGAGCGGCACCAGGGGTCTCAACCTTGAATCATGGAACCACCAATAAGATGCCATACACCCAAGTGAAGAGTGGGCTAAGAGCCATCTGACCTTATCCATTACGTTACTATGCAGTACAGTTTGAAGATGGAAGAGACCTGAGGTATATATACCTCATGAAAGGCACATCAGTAGGGTATATGAAGGAAATCAGAGGGCAAATCCCTTTCCAATATGTTAATAGCTAGAATCATTCACTGCCGAATTCTTGGAAGAGGTCCTAAAATCAGGTTGTGATTGATGACTCTACTATCCACTATTATAGGAGAACAAAGGGAGGGACTGAATCCATGAAAAGCCGTCTTTGGAGTTCACATGACCTTCTGCGCTGCTATATTTAAAAATCACCTATACTTTCCTTGGTCAATACAGTCTCAATTTGGAGTGATAAATACCAGCCCCTTCTTTAAAACATCCATACGTTTTGTATTCAAGGTGAGGCCCCAAGCAGAAACACCCTATGACACCACCTAGATTTATAAATAGCCAAAAAAAAAAAAAAAAAAAAAAAAAAAAAGAACAGTTAGCTAGAAACAATGGAATCACTGTTTTTGTTTGCTTGTTTCTTTATGGGGAAAATGTAAATTAAGGAACAAGAAAACAACACTTTAGTCAATCAAGAGGCATAAATGGCACCCCCAAGGCTTTACACATTCAAGAGAGAGCTAATTACAGCATTAACAAACGCTTTACTACTATCAGGAGAGAGAACTAGCTGCTTCATCTGCTGCTTCCATTTCTAATTTCCTTAAATCCAGGAAAATGTACAAAATGACTTTATGCCAATATTACATGCTACAAAGCAGAGTTCATTTGGGTGGTTCTGGCAAAGAGATTGTTCGTCAATGTTGTTAATGTACACTAGAAGACATCTGATGTGAAATTCATAATTGAAATGTTATGAGCGGTTTAGCATATGGATCCTTCACATCCACTTAATTGCCAGTTTAGTAATAATTTTATGTAATGAAGCATTATTAATAATACGTGAAATACTAAATTGACGTAATGCCCTAAAAACATAATATGACATTTGCCACTGAAAGAATATTATGATTCCAGGTGTCTTTACTATGATTTCAAAAACATATGTGATATTACATAAAACACTGAATTAATCTTTGGAAACAGCTTGGTTATGATGTATTTCAAATTGACTCACCAAGTTATAATCTTTTTTTTTTTTTAAGTGCAAAACTTTGCCTTATGGAGTCACATTGCAACTGTTCCTTGAAGCTCTCACATTGTTAGATGTTTGCCATCTTGCTCCTCCATGGCTGAGGTGGCATTTGATATGCCAGGAGGGGAAAACAAGACAGAAAAAAGGTTTGTCCCAGTCCAAGCACTGAAAAAATACAGGGAAGCAGAAGCCAAATGGTCTCTATCGACAGATCCTCAAAATTTCATCACATTTTAAGGATTTTTAAAGTATCTTAATAGTTTCCAAAACCTTCTGATTGGGGTCATGATTATCATTTGTGAGGCCTGGGGGAAGAATGCAAGTGGAGGCTCACATACCATATGTTTACATACATAACAAACCATTATATAAAACATGATTTTTCCTATCGACAGATATTCTGTCATGTTACCAAAATGGAAAAATATACAAAAAGGCTTGGTTTTTGTTGTTCCATTGATGGGCTTGGATGAATAATAAAATAAAAATACACATAATTCATAAAAAATTAAAATTCATTCCATAAAATGTGTTTTTCCTGCTTTTATTTCATTCAGCGAAATTACTAAAGATGCTAAACACTAAGTTGTGTTTTATTGACAGTAGTGACCTAAATGACTTAAAAATAGAATGTAACTGTATTCAGGACAGAAATTCTAATAATTTTCATAACCTGTAAATTAAATTTTAAAAAATTAATATTATTTTTCCAATAATTTCCCTTCTAAAATATTCAAAATTATATATTAAACTTAAAAGGCAGAATTAAAATAATGAATATAAAAACTTAAGTCTGTTCATTTAAATAATGCTGAAAATTCTAAATTAATATTTTGAATTTTATTTCTTTTTAAAAGTTTATTCATTTTAAGAGAGTGTGCATGAGTGGGGGAGAGGCAGAAAGAGAGAGAGATTCCCGAGCAGGGTCTGTGGAGCCCGATCTCACAAACTCTGAGAGCATGACCTGAGCCAAGATCAAGAGTTAGATGCTTAACGAACAGAGCCACCCAGGCACCCCAATATTTTGGATTTTAAATGAAATCTTATTAAGAATTTTATGCAGATAAAACTATTTGCAATTATAGCATGCAATGTCCATCTTGTTGCCAATGTAAAGAACTAGTATCACTCTTTCACATGTATGTCTAGACAAATATATCTCTATCTATATTTATATACATATATAGATATTTGAGTAATATGAATAATTTAATACTGTAAAATGTTCCTAATCCACCAAGTACAACCATTGCAAATATTGCCCTAACTTGTCAACCAAGAATTGGAACTCAACTGGAATGTGGAAGAGGAGTGAGAAAATGGGTGCTTAGCACTACTGGGAAACAATACTTCATAGTATAAGGGTCTATTGCATTCATGCTGACAGGATTTGACAAGTTAATTAATTTGTCTTTTCTCTTACCTAAGAGCTTTAGCCACTTAAATCCCCCTGCACTCAAAAGTAGTGTCCGTCTCTGAAGCTGGCAGTGGCACAACCCACAACTCTCCTCAGCATTTAGATGCAGTTGCTTTTTGTTTTGAGGACACAGGGTAGGCCACATGGAAAAGTGTTTCTTGGGGCTTGAAAAGTATTAGGCATATAAGCTGACATTTAGGGATTTGGGATTCCTATGTCAGCAATGAGTACTGGATCCTAAGTGACCAAGGTATAGGTGTTCCTTAATAAACTGTGTGTGTGTGTGTGTGTGTGTGTGCGCGCGCGCGCGCGCGTGCGCGTTTGCACGCACATGTGTGTGTGAATGTGATTGTATGGTCTTCTAGAATGCAGGTCCCTGAACAAGGCCATCTCTTCCCTGGCTCTAAGTGTAGCACAGCATGTGGTACATGAATACTGAAAAAGTTTAATAAATGTTGCTTTCACACCAACTAACAACACTACCTCGTAGACTCTGTAATATTCCCCTACAAGCTTCCCTATTTGAGCCAGACTATAGCTTAAATCTTCCCCCATCTATATGTGGTATGCTCTGGAGGAATGGCCATCACTGGAGTTTTTGAGATGTCCAAGGCTGGTTTAGTTGGCTCACCTAGGTATTGCCATACTGCTTGTTAAAGTACTGAAATATCCTCATACCATTTGTTAAACAATAGTTTCCTTGAACCCCATATATGCATTCCACCCTCATGTCCCCCTCCTCCCTTCTCTGGGACGGTCTGCCCAAGATCTCCATACAGAATCTCTCCAGGACCCTGCTTCAGTGCCTAAGCCACATGTATTGCTCAATATTTCTAACATCACCTTTGTACATGTCTTACAGCAAGGCGAAAGTACAGTTGAAAGGGACAATGGATTAACACCATTCGCACTTATACCAAATAGATCTATTTAAGAGAGCATCACTGGTAGAATATTGGTAGAATATTTCTGGATGGCACCAACTTATCTGTATACTAGAAGGAGAAGAGATGCCCTTTCATTGTGAGGTTGGCTATTGAAATCTGATTCAGGGTCAGCTAGGAGAGCTATTTCCATACTGACAGATGTTCAGTGGCTTTTGTCAAATGAGTTGGTGGCCTTTATCCAGTTCCAAGTGGCCAGATGTCCAAATCACTAAAATCACCATTCTAAGCTGATGTGTGATCTGATTAAGGTCCTTCTTGGGCTTTTTGGCTCAGAGTTCAGAACTGAATTAGAGTGGAGATTGAGACAGACCTATAAAGAAGAGCTACCACACACTCTGATTCTAAGACAAAACCAAATAATGAAATGTACCCAGCACTAACCTACTTTGCAGATAAACCTAGAATTTAACCTTTATAAACTATTAGTTTAGCACTTTTCAAGAAGTCTGCAAGAAAATAATTTGTTATTAAAAATAGTTGTGGGGGCTGGGTGACTCAGTCAGTTAAGCATCTGACTCTTGATTTCTGCTCATGATCTCATGCTTTGTGAGATTGAGCCCCACTATGGGTTCCACACTGGGATTGTGGAGCCTGCTTGGGATTCTCTCTCTCTCTCTCTCTCTCTCTCTCTCTCTCTGCTCCTCCGCTGCTCACATGTGCTCTCTCTCTCAAAATATATAAAACCTAAATAAATAAATAAAGTAATTGTGTTATTTCAATGTTGTATATTTTTTTATACTGACCAGTAAAGGCTGGGAGAGTGAAATAAAGGAAGAAGAGTCTACATGGTGGGGCATTCTCCAAGTTGAAATCACTTACTTTGATTTCCAAACCCAAGTCAGCCCAGCCTCTTCCAACCTCAGATTGAGGATGGCCTAGAGGATCTTCTAGAGCTTGGCCCAGTACCAAATAGGAGTTGAGCTTTATATGTACTTTGGTAACGTCCATGTTCAGAGGCAGATCCAGCTTCTGTGGGGCCTTAAGCTCACACAATTTGCAGTCTCTCTTTAAGAATACAAAATCATAAATTCAAAATTGCTAGGGTCCCCACCAGGGCCTTCAGAGAGTAAGGGCCCTGAAGCTTAAGCTTCATTCGTATTAGGGAAGATCTGTGTGGGCTTTCTTTGTGTAGCAGACACCAAAAGACTCCAGCTGTGACCTGTTTTCTTTCTTGTAGGTTTTTTTCTTGCGCTATTGCACCTACCCTAAAGGAGATGCAAGCTAGGCAAAATTCATGAGGTTTATGTAGCAGGGGAAAATGGGATTTTCTGTCTTTACAAGAGATACAATTAAAGGGCCACTCCTGGGGCACCTGGGTGGCTTAGCCGGTTGAGCGTCTGACTCCTAATTTCAGCTCAGGTCATGAACTCATAGTTTGTGGGATAGAGCCCTGTGTTGGGATCCATGCTGACAACATTCAGGCAGAGACTGCTTTAATTCTCTCTCTCCCTCTCTCTCTCTCCGCCCCTCTCCCACGTACTCTCTTCTCAAAATAAATAAACAAACTTAAAAAAATAATAAAGGGCCACTCTTGAAATTTGAGCTCTGTGGCCATATGTGAAAAGGGTAGAATTTGTGCTTTTTTCAAGCTTAAAAATGGGGATGGCTGATAATTACACCTAGAAAACTCTTTCAAATCAAGTATATACATAAACTCTTGTGTACTCTGAGATGTCCAATGAAGGGAAGCAGGCTCTTTATTGTATACTTAATGGCTTACCCACTTACGGTGCCATTCAAAGCCAAAGATGGGAACGGAACTGACATCATCATTACCATTATCACTCAGAAATTTTAGTTGAGATGTTGTTTCTGAAGGCCTATTTCTACTTGGTCTAAGAAAACAAATTATATAAACGTCATCACATCTGTTCCTCTTTCTAAGTTTATGGGAGGCGATGGCTTTGAGAGTCAGGTGGGAGTGCATGTTGTAGTGCAGCAGTCTGAGGGAAATCGTACATACGATGCTATGGGACAGTAGGGATAAGACAAAAGGGCCAGGCCCCTGAGCTGGGTAGGGCATATGTGATGTGGAGAAGAGGAGGCATATGGATCCTGGTGATGAAGGTGAAGTAACTTTATTTTTTTCATGAAAAATATTTTTAGATTTCCAAATATATCAAGATTTCTTTTTTTTAAGTATTTATTTTCGAGAGAGAGAGAGAGAGAGAGCAAGGGAGGGGCATATAGAGAGGGAGACAGAGGATCCAAAACAGGCTCTGAGCTGACAGCAGACAGCCCGATGTGGGGCTTGAACTCATGCACAGTGAGATCATAACCTGAGCCGAAAAGTCAGACGCTTAACTGACTGAGCCACCCAGGTGCCCCTCAATATTTCTTTTAACTTACTTTTGGTTACTAACTGCTAACCAGGTTGTGGTGACTGTTCTTTAAAATGTGTTGAAATATATGACCTAGCAAATGACCTATTTTTGGAAACGTTCCACTTGTGCTCAAGAAGAATGTCCACTCTCCAGTTATTGGTAGGAGAATTCTATATGTGCCCACTAAATGAAAGTTATTAATTGTGTTCAAATCTTCTAAGTCTTCAATGATTTTATGTCTCCCTAACTTACCAAATCTGAGAAAGAAAAGTAAAAACAACTCAATTTTTAAATGGGCAAAAGACCTGGATAGACAGTACACAGCCTAGAAAGTATTTATAGCCAATATGCATCCAAGAGGATGCTTAACCTCATTAGTAATTAGAGAAACATAAATCAAGACCACAAAGAGATACCATTTCTTGTTTATTTAATCTGCAAAACTCAACAAGTCTGACAATATCAAGTGTTGAAAGGATATGGATCAAGAAGTTTTCTTATATATTACAAGTGGGACTATATAACCACATTGAAAAATAATATGGGGATGAGGTGCCTACGTGGCTCAGTCGGTTGAGTGTCCGACTTCGGCTCAGGTCATGATCTCACAGTCTGAGTTCGAGCCCCGCGTCAGGCTCTGTGTTGACAGCTCAGAGCCTGGAGCCTGCTTCGGATTCTGTGTCTCCCTCTCTCTCTGCCCCTCCCCCGCTCATGCTCTGTCTCTCTCTGTCAAAAATAAATAAACATTAAAAAAATTAAAAAAAAAGAAAAGAAAAATAATATGGGTGGCACCTGGGTGGCTCAGTCAGTTAAGCATCCAACTCTTGATTTTGGCTCAAGTCCTGATCTCACAGTTTGTGAGATCGAATTCCATGTCAGGCTCTGTGCTGACAGTGCAGGGCCTGCTTGGGATTCTCTCCCTCCTCTCTCTCTACCCCTCCGCCCTGCTTGCAGGTGCACATGTGCTCTCTCTCAACGTAAATAAACACTAAAAAAAATAAAAATAATGTTGCATTACTTTGTAGAAGTGAACATTAATACACTCCAAGATTCATCAGTTCTATTCCTGGAGATACAGCCAAGAGTAACTCCTACATGCATGCATCAGAAGATGTGTGTAAAAAGTTCATTATAGCACTACTTGTAAATACCAAAAAACTAGAAGAGACTCAAAAGCCCACAACACAAGAATAAATAGCTAATGAAATATTATACAGCAGTACTAATGCAAGAACATGGATGGATCTTAGAAATACAAGTTATTTGTATTTCTACAAAATACAAATGTTGGGGGGGCTGGGTGGTTCAGTTGATTAAGCATCCGACTTCAGCTCAGGTCATGATCTCGCAGTTCATGGGTTCGAGTCCCGCATCCGGCTCTGCACTGACAGCTCAGAGCCTGGAGCCTGCTTCAGATTCTGTGTCTCACTCTCTTTCTGCCCCTCCCCCGTTTGTGCTCTGTCTCTGTCTCTCAAAAATAAATAAATGTTAAAAAAAAGAAATATGAGTTATGTTTAAAAACATCAAATCCCAGAAGTTATCTACGGCATGTAATGTTTTAGGCAGTTCAAAAACAACCAAAAAATTGTTTAGGCATGTATGTGTGTATGTATAAATATTAACATATGCAAAAAACATTTACCATATTGCATATATGTAAGGTAAATAAACATTTTAGGACAGTGATTATCTTATGGGAACAAGTGACAGGATGGGGGGGAGCAAGAAGTAGATGTAAGCTACTGTCAGTGTTTTAGTTTTGGGACTGATTGGTTTCATAAGTGTTCATTATAAGAGTAAATAAATAAAGGATAGGACCACACATGGATAATGAAGACTATGTGTCATAAACTAATGAAATAGAACACTTCTGTTCACTTGAGGTTCCATTTAAATATAAATAAATGAAAGCTAGAGGAAGGCCTGAAGAATGTCCAGAAATAATAAAAGGGTGGGAGATACCCAAGTTTTAGCTGTCTGTTTGTACTGTGAAGTATAATTTGGCCAGAATTCCAGACATCTGATCCCCTCAGAGCTGTTGGCAAACTATAACCCAAAGTGAAAGCCTAAGGCTGGGTTGATGGTAAGCAAGTCTGATGCTTATTTTCACACAACGATAGGTGTCTCAGCTCCTCTCAGATTCAAGAGCAAGCATCTGTTGCAGATGCTGTTTGTAGAATGAACCTTTTTCCAGATCTCATCAGTCCCTCTCCACTCCCAGTCCTGAGTCTCAGTTAATTCACAGGGTCAAAGGAGATGGATTTAGCCAACATTTGATGAACAAGCAGGAAGAGTTAAGGAAATGTATCATTCAACCTCACTCTTCTCCTGCCTTCCCATCTCTTTCCAGTGCCCCCCAATGGCCTCCCAAAACAAATGATGCTACAGCTACCTCTGGAAGCCAGAAGACAAAGGATCTATTGAGGTAGTCCATATAGGTCAGCCTCTCAGGGCACAGAGCAAGATGGAGAAGCAGAGGAGTAATTCCAGAGAGATAAACAGGAGATACCCAACAAAGAGACAGGAATAAAAGTGAGAGTGAGGTTTCTTAGAAAGCTTCTGAGAGACAGACTTTTTAGCCATCTTTTTGCTCTTTCCTTCCTGGAATACAGACACGATGCCTAGAAGCACAGCCATCATATTTTGGACATGGAAGATGCAAAACACACGCTAAGAGTGGTGAATCAGAGAGAGCCTGGTTCCACAGCTGCCCTGAAACACCTATCCCTAGAAACACTACATGATAAAAACCAAAATCACCAAACAAGCAACCAATGAATCTTTTAGTTACTTAATGTCAGGTTTCCAAATTCAGCCAGATGCAATACCGACTAATTTAGATACCTTGCTAAAGTCTCCAATCAGATATGCTCAATTGTTAAGTTTCTGTCCTCTTTGATGTTCTAGACAGTAAGCATCATCTAGGAATGACTGGAGTTAATTGTTGATACTTCATAAAACATTCATCTTCCTTCTTAAAATTAAAAATTAACATAATTGAATTGACAGTAGAAATAAGCTGAAGTCAACAATTTTCTATTATCTGCATATTAATTGATAGCCTAAAGTATTTTTCTTAGCTCATTTAAGATAGCTCTGGGAGCAAATAAGGTGTCAAATTTGTAAAACTTGTTTAGCACTTCTACTTAAAATGTCCACTTTTTAAGTTAAAAAAATATTTGATTTCTAGTGCACCAAACTGTATAAAGATTTTTTACCTAGAAAATAATTATGAAAATACAGCAAGAAATAGAATGATACCAAAATTACTCGTGTTTAAATAAATTCTCTCATAAAGATAAAATGAAACAGTTATGTCATAGCTGAATAAACAACAAAAAAAAGATAGTATAGCAAACTAAACTTGTACCTACTTATCCATATATCTACCTATTAGTATGTGTTATATGATGCATTAGATACTACTAAAGAGGCATACTACTTTCTGGTAGCATCTATAATTTTTGAATATAAATTCATATTCTGACTACGCCAAAGAAGTCTGACAGTTAAAGGAATTCAACTGGTGGATTTTATGGTAAAGAAAATAACTATATTCTAATTTAACTGTTTTAAGAAATTTGCCTCTTATGAATTGGAGCAAACTGTATACAGATAAACCTGTGATTTGTGACCAATCTGAGTCCTTAGAAGCCTATTAAAGATTTTATACACTTTTATAGACCAGTTAGATCCCTCAGTCTCACAGTCACCAGTGGCCTATTCTAAGTGCATCCTTAAATCCTAAACTGTGAGGTGCTGATGTTCAGAAAAATGAGGTATCAGTGGGGTTGGTGACAGAAATTAAGAGTGGTGGGTCACAGGCAGGATCTCTATATGCCAGAGCATCCACAGGGCATGCAGAGGGGTGGAATGTCTATACACACCAACTTCCCCTGGGCTCAGACATTGATGAAACTAGTTTTTTGTTTGTTTGTTTGTTTTGTTTTTTTCAATATATGAAATTTATTGTCAAAATGGTTTCCATACAACACCCAGTGCTCATCCCAAAAGGTGCCCTCCCCAATACCCATCACCCACCATCCCCTCCCTCCCACCCCCCATCAACCCTCAGTTTGTTCTCAGTTTTTAAGAGTCTCTCATGCTTTGAGAGTCTCTCTCCCACTCTAACCTCTTTTTTTTTTCCTTCCCCTCCCCCATGGGTTTCTGTCAAGTTTCTCAGGAACCACACAAGAGTGAAAACATATGGTATCTGTCTTTCTCTGTATGGCTTATTTCACTTAGCATCACACTCTCCAGTTCCATCCACGTTGCTACAAAGGGCCATATTTCGTTCTTTCTCATTGCCCTGTAGTACTCCATTGTGTATATAAACCACAATTTCTTTATCCATTCATCAGTTGATGGACATTTAGGCTCTTTCCATAATTTGGCTATTGTTGCGAGTGCTGCTATAAACATTGGGGTACAAGTGCCCTTATGCATCAGTACTCCTGTATCCCTTGGATAAATTCCTAGCAGTGCTATTGCTGGGTCATAGGGTAGGTCTATTTTTAATTTTCTGAGGAACCTCCACACTGTTTTCCAGAGTGGCTGCACCAATTTGCATTCCCACCAACAGTGCAAGAGGGTTCCCGTTTGATGAAACTAGTTTAATTCAACATACTGTGGTTCAATAACATGAAACTTTTCTTTGGAATTATTATTGCACTATTTTGTGCAACCCTTGTTCTCCAGATCAGATTTAACTTAATAAAACATCTCTGGAGGATATGTAGTAAACAATGAAGTTTTGGTTGCCTGCCTTAATGTAGCCAAGTATGAAAGACGCTTATTACTTTTGGTTACCACCCTTTTTCTTAGCGACATTGCTTCGGTTAATCTTACCTAGTAAAAAAGTGGCTAGATGTTCTTTTTTACTCCTAGCAACCTGCTAGACTATATTTCCCAGTCTCCTTTACAGTCAGGTACAGCCATCTGATAACGTCTTCCCAACAGAATGTGGGCAGAAGTGACATATACCACCTTTAGACCTGGCCTATAACGAGCTTCTTTTCTCTTTCCCTTATGTCAGCTAAATGCATAGGATCCTGTTAAGGCCTTAGAGAACAACATAGCCATTAACTGCAAGGAGCATAGGTCCCTGAAAGACTGAGTAGAGTCTTCCTGCCAACCTTATTGGATTGACATGAAAAGGAAAAACAAACAACAACAATAAAACACATTTAATGTTACACCACTGAGACCTTAGGACTATATGGTATAGCAATTAACCCACCCCAACTAATAATTCTCAAGATCTGTATATGAAAAGATTACTATTATCTTCTCAATTCATATAAATAAATAAAAATAAGTATATATGAGACTTACTGATTATTCCAGTGAAAGTTCAGAAAATACTTATTCCCAGGGCACCTGGGTGGCTCAGTTGGTTAAGCGTCCAACTCTTAGTTTCAGCTCAGGTCATGATCTCATGGTTCGTGAGTGTGAGCTCTGCATCGGGCTCTGCGCTGATGGTGCAGAGCCTGGTTGGGATTCTCTCTCTCTCTCTCTCTCTCTCTCTCTCTCTGTTTCTCTCTCACTCTCAAAATAAATAAACTTAAGAAAAATAAAAAGAAAATACTTATTCCCAAATGACTTTAACAGACTTTGGCATAGAGTTCTATAGGCTTGATAAGCATCAGACTTCATTTTTGGTGAATAGATGCCACAAAACTGAGGACTTTCATTCCTGTTTCTTTCACCTAGAATCTATTTTTAAAACCCAGTCTTCAGAAAATTATTCATTTTCAGTATTACTCACACTATACTATCAATAAGTCAGAATACAAGACTGTCATCCCTTCTTAACAAGGAAGAAAAATAATTGCATATATAGTTTTTTAATGTTTCAACATTTTTTATCTAATCATTGCTTTTGGTTCAATAAGAGTAAATGCTTGTGCCAGTGGCACATGCTTACAAGAAATAGTTTAGTTAATGCGCTAATTAGTGCATTCATGCTACTGCCATGGGTTATCCTATATTTAATATATACTCATTATATTCAGATAAACTCTAGCTTGCACAAATTGTTCTTGGAAATGGCTTATTCTCTCAAAGTCTTTTACTCACCCCAATCTTTTATATTATGCTATTTGACCAAATTAGTAATGTTTGACTCATTAGCATGATGGGCCTCCAGTTATTTTTTTCTCTTAGATGCTTTCAATCGACTATTCAGAGATTAGTTTTCCTTACACAGAGTCATTGAACTCAGTCATCTCAAAATAGCTAAAACAAAGCAGTATAGATCAGCTCCAGGTTCAATGGTCACACTGTAGGAACACAATTCATTTGTTAATTAAATGCATACTATCTACACTACTGCCTCCTGCTAGCTTCAAATTTCTGTGAGAATTCTCCATTTGCCTGAGGAATGAAAATAAAATAGACACACTCTCTGCTTTGCTAAATAGTCTTCCTTGGAAGCTTTCCTCCTACTCCTATTTTTTAAACGTTAGTTTGTGGATTAGCCTAGCAGAATTTTTATATCAACTCAGCCACTTGTTTCTGCCCACTGCCTCCAAATTAAGGACATTATATCAATAATTAGATAGTAACACAACTTTTGGAAACAACCAACTGCCATATTACAGTTCTGCCCAGAAGCCCCAGAGACAAATCTAATTTGGACCCAAACTTGTAGACAGATTTTGCCCTGCATATATGCTTGAGTCTGCTCAATACTGAGCTCCCTGAAGGCAGGGACTGTAACTGTTTGGCTTTGTGAGTATATGCAGCACCTGGTACAGTGCCTAGAACATACATGTTTTCCAAAAAGTATTTTATTGAAAGGAGGAGGTCTTAAGAGATAAGGTTGGAGTACTTCATATGCCATACTAAGTAATTTGGACTTCATCCTGGAAGAACCAGTAATTTTAGGCAGGGGAGTTACATGAATACATCTTCATTTTTAGAAAGCTCTCTCTGGCAATATATGCTAGATACATTGGACTCCAGGCTATGTGAAGGTAAGGGACTTTGCCTATCTTGATCATTCCTGGTATCCCTTGTACACAGCACAGTGCCTGGAACATATAATCTACTTAACAGATAACTGCTAAATGAATGAATAAAAAGTCCATGAAGTTAGTCTCTGAATCCTCCAGAAAAACAGGGAGATTTTAAGGCCTCATGAGAAATTTTGATCTTCTCTAGGTTAGCCTTGTGATTTGATTTTGGAGCTCTTAGTTGGTCGTTGATCCATCTGAACTGAGAAATTCACCAGAATAGAGTGGGATGTCACTCTGATCTGGAGAAATCTTTTTGGAACCACCTAGACCTATCTCTTGGGCTTAAACTGGAACTGATTTATTCTCCAAAACATAGAGAGGGATGAGCCATCCTTCTTGAGAACATTTTCTCAAGGGACACATGGAGAATGCTTGAGGTCCTTGTCAGTCCATTCTCAAAGTAACAGCATTCCAAAAGAAGAGTACAAACCATGGGACCAGCAGTTAATTTGATGGTTGATAAACATGTTTCAACCTTGAGCTCCCAGATGATGCGTTTCTATGGGTCAACTGAGCAGCCTCTGGAGTGCTGACCTTTGAAACATGGGTATCACAATCTGCCATTTGAGGCTTTTTACCGACTCTGGTGTCCACAGAGTTCGGTAAGTCTTGCTTCTCACAAAGCCTCCTCCCTGCTAACCCTAACTGTTGCCAAATAAAAACGAGAAAATTAAACATTTACCTTGATGAGAAAATAGAGCTCTTTCATTGACACTTCTTCACACCCTCACCAATGTGATTTAGTTATAGTTTTTAGTAGCTGTTTTTACATTTTTAATTATTTTGTAGAGTTAAAATACGTAATAATGGATAACTGTGCAATACATTAAATACTTATGGGTATGTTGTGCCTTCTGTTATAATATAAAATCCATCTATTCTGGTTGATGGGTTTTAACCTCACACAGAATACTTTAAACTCCATTTGGACTTGTGCCTACAATCACCTTAGCAAAGTCTCTTAAGTAACTGCGCACAGCCTAATTAGTATGCATTATCAATTAACAAACTTAATAGCCGGCAGATTGATTAGATCCTCTGTTGCAGGGGCAGAGCTGAAGCGAAACAGAATGAAAAATCATTGCACGCATACACTGCAGCTTTGTTATTTTCTCAGATCCCCTCCTCCTCCTTCACATTCCTTTAATTAATGTATGCATATGGTTCTGCATATCTGGTAAACCTGAGCTTTTCCGAACTCTTTCATAAAGCTCATTTGTAAACAGAGGGAGTCCATGCCTCCCTTTTCTTCCAGGGGTTCCGTATATCTTTTTCACCCCTCTTCTTGCCCTTTGTACAGCACTGAATTTTAAAGGGCTGCTTCTCCCATTCTGATTACCCTCCCCGTGCTGGAAATGGGAGAGGAATACAAAGATGAGCGGGAAGTATATGCTTTTTAACACAGAGGACTGCTCAGTAGTCACATCGGAGGGGTTTGACAACCATAAAGTGCTTCTGGCAATTATTTCCAAAAAGAATGGTACAAATGGACTGTCCTGTTACATCTTGTCTATTTTTGATGGACTGGAAACAATATGAATAAATGAAGGAAAATCCACATTTTCTGAAAGCAGGGATCAAGCTAAAAGGAGTTGCTAACTGCACTGTTCATAAAACGCTGGCATTATAAGAATTTTACACCTTCCATAAACATTCAACACAAAACTCTAAAAAGACTTCTGAAGACATTTCCAACACCATAAATTGTCACCCTGTAGTGCTGGTTTGGGTTTTATTTTTCTATTTTAAACAAAGTAATGGTTCATGCCAGTTTTTTTATTTATTACTGTTCTCAGGTATAGTATCTTTTTTTACTTCTATGTGGGAAGAGTTATCATTAGAAAATGGAGGAGACAAAGAGAAGTTTTAATTTCTGGTTTGAAGGCCACCTATATGCTGGTGGTTTATTGACTATTCCCTCTAAAATCGTATTAGGGATAATCCCAGGAGTCCCAGGTCTGGTCAGTTTTTTCTTGACTGTCCTTTGCAAAGAAGGTCCTGCCTGCCTTCAACTTCACCTCCTGCCATTCTCCCCCTTGCTCACCGCACTCTAACCACATTGGCCTTCTCACTGTTCCTGAACAAAGTTCATCCCTCTACTTGCTTCCCTCTGCCTAGGATGCTCATTTTGGTTTTTCTTATGACTTTTTCTTACCATGGAGGCCTCAGCTCGAATATCATCTCCTAAGAGAGGCCTTCCTCAATCACTGGTCTAAAGTGATGCCCACCTGCCTCACCCAACTACCAGTACTCTTTTCACCACTCTAATCATATTGATGTCATAGCTCTTCCACTATCTTACATTTCCTAATTTGCTTCTTTATTTAATACCTGCATTCCCTGTAAGAATGCAAGATTCTCATTAGCAAAGACCACACGTGTTTATTCATAGTTGTTTGGCTTCAACACTAAGCACAGTGCCTGGTACATTTTAGGAACTTAACAAACGTTTGTTGAATGATAACACGATTCAATAAATGAAAAGGGAATAAACAAGAAGTGGGATTAATGTGTATGTGCATGGGCAGAAGAGAAAAAGTAATCAACACTGAGTGAACCTGAAGCAATATCAACACTTACAAAATAAGCCCATGGACAAAGGACATTTCTCCAAAGAAGATATTCAAATGGCCAATAAGCATATAAAAAGACGTTCATCCTTATCCATTAGAAAAATGCAAATCAAAACCACAATGAGATACCACTATACACACACTAGGATGGCTAGAATAAAAAAGACAGATAATAACAAATGTTGGCAAGGATGTGAAGAAAGTGAAAGTGCATGGCTGGTGGGAATGCAAAATGGTGCTGCCTCTGTGGCAAACAGTCTGGTAGTTCCTCAAAATGTTAAACATAGTTACCATATGATCCAGTAATTCCACTCTGAGATATGTACCTAGAGATATAAAAACATATGTCCATGCAAAAACCTGTACACAAATGTTCATAACAGCCATAAAGTGGAAACAGCTCAAAGTCCATCAATGGATGAATGGATAAATAAAATGTGCTATGTCCACACAATGGACTATTATCCAGCCATAAAAAGGAATAAACTACTGACACATACTACAACATAAATAAACCTTAAAAACATTATGCTAAGTAGAAAAAGCCAGTCAAGAAAGACCACATTATGTGCATTTCACTCATATGAAATGCCCAGAACAGACCAACATATAGAGACAGAGTGTATCAGTACTTGCTTTGGGCTTGGACAAGCAAAAAATAAGGAGTGACTGTTAATGGATACCAGGTTTCTGTTTTAAGTGATGAGAAGGTCATAAAATCGATTATGGAAATGGTTGAACAACTCAGTGAATATACTAAAAACCAGTGAACAGTCCGTTTTAAATGGGTGAATTGTATGGTATGTGAATTACAGCTCAGCAAAGCTGATTTTCAAAAAAAAAAAAAATCCATAAAAGAGACTTTTAAAAAGGAATAACAGGAGCTGTGAGGAACACCAGGAGCACAGGGTATCAGGGTGTTTCATGAAGAAGGTGGTTATGTGTGGCCACTTTCGCTGTTGATCAGATAAAACAAGGACTGAGAAGTGCCCACTGGAGCTAGAAAACAGGGAGGCACTCAGTGGCTTTGGCAAGACAAACATGAGATCCTGGGAGTCATCTCATTTTGGGTTCCTCTGAAACAGCCCCTGAAATAGGGATTCACCGGCAAGTGTTTCTTTGAGGATAGAGGGGTATCGTGGTACGGGAGTGGGGAAAAAGGTGCCGGGTATCAATCAAAGCTGACTCCCTCTGTACTTCTGGAAGGCTGTGCCAACGCTTGCCCCAGAACTGTCCTGTCCCGCAAGGGAGTAGCTGGGGCGGGGGAAGTGGGGGAGCAGCCCCTACCTGCTGCCAAACACCAGGAGACACTGAAAAGTCTGAGGGCTCTGAGTAGGCACCTGCGCGTCCTCTGTGGTAGCTGGGGCCGCTCCTTCCAGAAAAAGCGTGGGTGTCCGCAAGGCTGAGCCCGGAGGCGGTAAGCGCTGCAGAGCGCATGTGCAAGGCAGGAGCTGCGCGCCTCCCGGAGAATGCTGGGAAGGGCAGTAAAGTGGGCGATGGTGCCTGGAGTGGGTAGGTTCATGAGGGGGAGGGGTGCAGCTTCTTCCGGGGGGGTATGGGGCTCTCTGCTGAGGTGAGCAGGTGGCAAGGTCAAAGGTTTGAGGAGGGTGAGGAAAGCTTTACCCAGCTGGAGCCTGACCTCTGAGACAAAATTTCCATGTTCCAAGCTGAGTCAGCGCCCACCCTTCTCCTTCTCATCTCGCAGGGATCCCATATCATATCTCTGCACATCTCCTTCTGAGCCTTGTGCTTGTCTTTCACGTGTCAATCCCACCAGCAATCTGTGAGCCCCAGAGGGGTATAGACCAGAACTATGTAATCCCAGTGCCTAACTGGCCCCCATCTAAGACTATAGTTACTAAGACAACATGGAGGGTAGGTAGTAATGCTGTTTTGTTTTCTTTGGTCGTTTTACGAATTTTACGCCCAAATTAATGGAAGGCTTTTCTGTCTGGGGTGGGGCTGGTGGAGGGGATGGAAGGAAGAAGAGGCGTGGAGAATGGGCGGCCGAAATGTAGGGCGAGGGGAAGAAGGTCCTGCCCTGTCCTAAGCATGCTGGCGTTCCCTGACTTAACCACAGACTCTCAGAGCAGCTATGTGATTTCCTCAGGGGCGGGAACTGTGTCACATTCGTTTTGAATCCCCAATGCTTAGGTCTCTCAGGATCTTAGGTTCCCAGTAAATGCTTTTCAGTGGAATTGAAATGGGGCGGTTGGGGATAAAGATATCCAAAGTGGTTATTTGTCCCCAAGCTTCCCTCCTCAGCAAGCCTCCTTTGGGGGCCCCCTCCTGGGACCGCCTTTCTGTATAGGACCCTTTGCTGGCTCCTGTTCTACCAAGACTTAGTGCAAAAAAATAATAAAATATAATTAATAACTTTAGGTGATGCCCAGAAAGCAACTCATAGTCTAGAAATTGATATATAAAAGGAAAGAATCAATATTCATCCTGCCTTTTCTGTTCCAACAATACCTCACGGTAACCAAATAGTTGTTAAGCCAAAGTTCTTCATAAAATAACTACAGTAACAAATTCAGAAGGAATGATAGAATTATATCACTGTTTTGCAAAGAATGGATCTAAATAACCATCCCTAATGGCTGTTCAAACCATTAGGTGAAAGGCCAACGGGTAACTTTGTATGATGGATCAGGCTAACAACCCCTCAACCTACTGACCAATTGTAAAATCACAAAAAAGGAGACAACCAGATAATATGTGTCTCTTGATGTAATGCAACATGAAGCATTCATGTCATTATGTTCTATGAGGTAGTCTTGACAAAAAAAGTAGAGCTTAAATATGATTAAGTCTATTGATTTTACTATAGGACATACAGAGAACGGAAGAATGTGTTAAATTATGGGAATGCATTTAGCAAGAGCCAGAATATGATAAATTTTATGAGAAAAATAATCTGGCTTCTTCAGTGAATAAACAAAATGAAAAGGAGAGGACCTAGAGATTTAAAAAATGCTTTAGAGACATATAAAAAAAATGTGGAGTATACAACTTGCTTGGATTGTGAAAACAAACCAACTGCAAAAGAAGTTATGACACAATTGGAAAATATACAAATACCAGTTAGATATTTGATGATATTAATGAATTATTGTTAGTTTTTTAGGTGTGATAATAGTATCGTGGTTATTTTTTTAAAGAGTTCTGGCCTTTTAGGAGTGCCTGGGTGGCTCAATTGGTTAAGCATCTGACTCTTGATTTTGGCTCACGGTTCGTGAGTTCAAGCCCCTTATCCGGCTCTGCGCTGATGGTGCAGATCCTGCTTAGGATTCTCTCTCTCCCTCTCCCTCTGCCCCTCCCCTGTGCATGCATACAGGTGCACACTCTCTCTCAAAAAATAAACAAAAAGATATAATTAAAAAAAGAGTTCTCATCTTTTAGAGGTACAAATTAAAGTACAGTAAGACCTTGGATAGCGAGTAACTTGTTCTGTGAGTGTTCTGCAAGACGAGAAAACATTTCTAATAATTTTTTTTTAATTTTTAACGTTTATTGATAATTGAGAGACAGAGAGACACAGAGCATGAGCAGGGGAGGGGCCGAGAGATGGAGAGACACAGAATCGGAAGCAGACTCCAGGCTCTGAGCTGTCAGCACAGAGCCCGACCCAGGGCTTGAACTCACAAACCGGGAGATCGTGACTTGAGCCGAAGTTCAACGCTTAACTGACTGAGCCACCCAGGCACCCCTCTAATAAATTTTTTAATAATTTTTTTGTTGTTTATTTTTGAGAGAGAGAGAGAGACAGAGCATGATGGAGGGAAGGGCAGAGAAAGAGGAAAACAGAATCTGAAGCAGGCTCCAGGCTCCGAGCTGTCAGCACAGAGTCCGACATGGGGCTCGAACTCACAAACCGTGAGATCATGACCTGAGCCGAAGTCAGACACTTAACCAACTGAGTGACTCAGGCACCCCTCTAATAAATTTTAACTTGATAAACAAGCAATGTCTTGATAAACAAGACTTGTTTAACTTGATAAATAAGCGATAAACTACTCTTGCAATACGAGTAGTGCACGATGCCGAATGTGACATGATCACAACTGAGCTAATGGTTTCTCGAAATTTGCTTTGATATACAAATGCTTTGGATTATAAGCATGTTTCCAGAACAAATTATGGTCGCAAACCAAGGTTTTGCTGTACTTCCAAAAGAAAATATCTTATTTCTGTTAAAAGAAAAAAAGAGGAGGGGGTGTGGAGGAGATGCCTAGATAAACACCACTGGTCAGGTGCTGATAATTGTGGAAGCTGCAAGCGCAAAGACACAGCAGTTTAAACTAGTCTCTCCACTTTGGTGTATATTTGGAATTTTCTATAGTGAAAAGTAAAACCCTTGCTTCCCTAAGGTTTTCAGTATTATGCTTTCCTACCAGAATATCTGTGCTCTAGATTATAATCTAAAGGAATACATAAACAAATCAATGAACAAATAAAATGAACAACTTGCCTCTCATGAATTGTTACCGGGTATATTGTGACACGTTTGTCTGTGCTACTTAATTTTCATGTACCTCACAACTGAGAGACGCTGAAACTCTTTGCAGGAAGACTTCATTGTTTATTTAGTAACATAAAAGAAGTATAGCAGTAAGGGAAGGGGATGCAAACAAACTAGTTTCTTTTCCGGTCACTTTGTAAAAACTTTGAAAATGTGTTGAGGAAATCTAACTCAAAATTGGAGTCAGGAAGCCATGAAGGGAGGGCTTTTATGTACATGTACCACTCATTGCAGCCTGCACAGTCCAGCAGGAAGAAGGAAGATCTGCTCTTGGTCCAGCAAAAGCGAACTACACCTGTAGCCAATAAGAAGTCACCGTCACTTCAAACTTTCATTTTTCTCCAGTGAACTTTTGTTCAAAACAACCCCTCCCGATTCCCCTTTCCTCTATAAAAGGACAGCCTCCTCCTTTTTTTCTCCAGACTTGCCTATAGTTCTCCATTGTTTGCTTGTCCCAAATTGCAGTTTCTCTGCTATTCTTGAACAAACCCTATTTTGCTTGCTAAATCACTTACCTTTTCCTTTTAAAGGATTTGCAAAACAGAGGGAAAAAGAGGGACAAAGCTAGTTGAACACAGCACTTGCTTGACAATTCTCACTGAAGCAGGTTGGAATAATAACAGTTAATAGTTACTGAGTACTTACTAATTGCAAGTCACTGTGCTAAGCATTTTCTATTGCATACACTATGAAATAGGTATTATTATTATCTCCATTCTACAGATGAAGAAACAGAGGTTTAGAGAATTAAAGTAACACCCCTCTTCCATCCATGGAACTGCTAAACACATTAGATGATTCTGCTTCCTGCTCTGTGGCCTTTGTCCGTTCTGTTCCTTCAGCCTCATAATTGCAGCTGCCATTTTTGAGCACCCACTATGTTTTAGTAATCTGTAATTTACATGTATCAATTCACTCTAATTCTGACTCAAACTCCAAGAAGGGAGTCCTATCACCCTCATTCTGTAAATGAAGAACAGAAGGGCAGAGAAGTAAAATGCCCAAGATGACACAGCCAACAATGGAGTAGGTTTCAAACTAACCCCACAGCCTGTCTCTTAACCACTACCCTGTTAGCTACAACTCAAATGATCCCTCCTCTGTTCCCCCACTACAATGCTTATTCCCTCACTTTTGGTACCACTGTCATTGTGTCACCCAAGTTCTGCTGTCCGTTCAGTAAATACCTATTGGCCACTTTATATGCAGGCACCGGACCATCTGTGGTGCCTGGCACAAAGACGATACTTCATAAATGTCATCTGAACTACACCACAGTTCCTAAGGTCAGGATGAAACAAACCACTTCTTATAGTCAGTATTTTTTTTAATACACTATAAAATTATTTCCTCACTCACCCCAAATACCTAAGTAAAATCATATCTATCATTCTGGAAATTATTGTTTGGGGGATATGATAGCGTGAACAAATGCAGAATTTCACCAGGACTGGCAGTGGCCCAAAACTCTGAACAGTAATGTGGTATTGTGGCAGGTTCAGGTCAAGAAACCTATGGCATTTTGAGGCAGAGAAAAGCCAACAAGATTTTAACCATGTGTTCTTTCTCTGGAGCTAGCAACTTCCCCTCTAGATTCTTTAAAATTATAAATTGCCACTCCAACACTTTTAATTTTAACACTGCTGATAAGATATAATTGTTCAAAGTGGAAAGAAAAAAATCACTCTTCATTATTTAATGCAAATGAACCAAATTGGAAAAAGTACATGTTTCCTCCTCTGAAAAATCTATGTCTCTTATTTTTATCTTCCTCAGTCCTTTGTTTTATATCATTTACACACAATTCAGAAAATGCCTGTTTAAATTCACTTTCTTAGCTTAAGTTACTAACCCCTTGTTCTTGTATTTGACACTAACTCAAATAGCCTTGAAACAATTATCGTATCTATTCCCTTCAGAATTGTCTATACTTTAATGAGTTCCCACTTAATCTCTCCTTTACCAAAGAATACCACTCTGATTAGCTAAGATCCTTAAATCCCCATGTGGTTCTCTTTGCCCTCTGTTGTACCTTCTCTATTTCTGCAATATCCTTTTATAATAAGGTGACTGGAATTGTGCATGGTATTCCAAATGTGGCCTTGCCAATCCTCACAAAGAAACTGGATAATTCCCTGGATTTATATTCAATCCCTCTTCTTAAGCATCCCCAAATGAGGCTCTTACACTGTCTTTATGGTCAATAAACTCTGAAAGTTTGAAATCTTGAGATTTTTTTCTATTTCCCTTTTATCCATCCAAATTTCCAGTTTCCAAACACACCAGGGAATTGGGGGCCATTTTGGCAATTAAATATGCACTATTTTTCAGTGCTTCAGTGGCATAAAAAAGGATACATGTCCTTTAGTCGGTTTCATTTCAGAGAGCAGGGGCTAGAGACTCTTTTTTCATGGAGCCAAAGGCTAAAAGGGGCTTCATCCTTTGGAAGATTAACACTGAGTTTGTTTTGCAC
Organism: Acinonyx jubatus; assembly: GCF_027475565.1. NCBI lineage: Eukaryota > Metazoa > Chordata > Mammalia > Carnivora > Felidae > Acinonyx > Acinonyx jubatus. The sequence goes on from NC_069380.1 coordinate 140,186,256, forward strand.
AGATCCCATCTCTTACTCCTCCCTAGTACCTCCTTCACTGGAAGAGTTGGGTCTAAAGCTGAAGATTAGGCTGCGTGGAGAAGAAATAGCAGAGGCTAGTCAATAATGTATGTTCTTGAGTAGAAAATTTGCTGAATTCAGGTCTTTGAAAAAATCACTAGGACCTAAAGAACACAATGCTTCAAATACTTTTTCATCTCATCTCAAACATGCACATCTGTACACACACACACAGACACACACACACTCACTCACTCACTCACTTCTATATCCCAGATCTTCGATCTGAGTAGGAGTTATCTAACTGGAGTGGAGGTGAGGAAGGGCTGAGCATTCCAGGTAGAGTGAATCATATGTGTTGTCTTTCCCAAGCGGCCTAAGAAGTCACACAGCATCATTTCTGTTATGTTCTATTCATTTAAAATGAAGGACAATGCCAGCTCATATTTAAAAGGAGGGAAATTAGCTTTTTACCTATTAATGGATAAGTGTCAAAAAAATTGACATAGGGGCGCCTGGGTGGCTCAGTCAGTTGAGACTTCAGCTCAGGTCATGATCTCATGGTTTGTGAGTTTGAGCCCCATATTGGGCTTGCTGCTGTCAGTATGGAGCCCACTTAAAATCCTCTGTCTCCCCTTCTCTCTCTGCATCTCCCCTACTTGTACTCTCTCTCTCAAAAATAAATTTAAATAAAAAAATTTTTGACATAGTAACATGGTAATTTGGGAGGGAGCCCTGTGAATTAATTCCCAGCCTGGTTTATTTCTATTGTCAACACACTCAAAAAATAGAACATAGACTTTCACAAAAAAATAGAACATAGACCCTTTCACAAAATAGAAGGGTCTAATGTTTACTCACCACATCAGGATACATGACTGAATCTCTGTCTCCAAATTGATCCTGAACATTATGGGGGAGATTCCTACCCTGTTACTAAAACAGTGAGGAGGGAGGAAAGAATAGAGACTATTAGTCTATCTAGGAGTCAGAGGAATTAGGGAAAGCAGTCAATGCCTCTGTGGTAGAGGCTACCTTAATCAAGAGAAAGTAGAAGGAAAAGCATTTTAATGACATACTCAGGTTTTTTGAAATTGAACTTAGAAATATCTAGGTTAATGATCTATTTTTCAATATGAAAATTCTGCTTATATTGACTATTTTGCTCTCACAAATGTCAAGCCATTTATTGTATGGTTAAGGTGCCCATATTTTCAATAGAAGTATTTCCTTTTAAATGTTAAGGGATATCAACCCTGAAATCAATTCATTTTCTCCTTGTACTAAAAATTAGAATATCATAGTAGGACACAGTCTAATTGATGTTAACAGGATCAGTGCAAAGAAGGAGACCCAAACTCTTGTATTTGATTTTCCTTTTAAGACTCACAATTGAGTAATAGTAGCTATTTTGAATTCATCTACACTCATTGATCTAACTTGTCAGAAATCAATCAATAATCAATCAATATGTTCTCTGAACTAAGCAGTGAATTTGGGAACACTCAATGCAAATCCTAGCACTGCCATGGTGACCCCACTCCAGCCACTTATCCTTAGTTAAACTGCTTCTCAGTTTCTTCATCTATAAATATGGCATTGCTGCTTTTGCTATAATAAAAATAAGTTGATTTGCAATGTATAACCCCTAATGCCTAATTATTTTCTCCTGAGACTCTGTCCTTATAATTCCAGAAGCAGCTAAGAGGGAAAAAATTGGGGTAGTACAGATATGGAATGTAGATTCACTCTGACTGTGAACACTAATGTCTTGGATATAACATAGGCAGTTGAGTCTTTGCCATAAAAAATTTTATTCATTATTAAAACTAATATGAACTTGTTAATATTCTGGTTAACTATTGCTGTGAGATAAACTAAAACTTAGTGGCTCAAAATGATAATTTATTATTAGGATTATATATGTCATGATTTTGTGGTAAAGAATTCAGACAGGACAATGAGGATGGCTCATCTCTGCTTTATGATGCCTAAGACCTCAGCCAAGATAACTGAGGAGACTAGGAGCTGGCAAGCTGGTGGCTGTCTGGGTCTCTGTCTCTTTCTCCTTACCTCCTCTCCTTAAAGATACATAACTGAATTTGTTTCTCCACATACCCCCTCCATATAGTTAGTCTGGGCTTGCTCACAGTATGGAAGCCTCAGTACAGCCACATTCCTTACATGGAAATTGAGGGCTCTAGGAAAGATGATGTCCATGAACAGAAACCAGAAGATACAAGTTCTCTTAAAACATTACCCAAACTGACACAGTGCTGCTTCTATCATATTCCATTGGTAAAAGAAGAGTCCACACAGATTCCAGGGAAAGGAGCATAGATTCCATGTCTCAATAAGAAGGGTTTTTAAGAATCTGAACCACCTTTAATCCACCACACTTATTTGTATCCTACTATGTTTTACAATGTAGCAAGCATTTTAGCTTCTGGTAATGGAAGAGAAGCCGCTATTGGACCACCCTCTTTGGACCACTGATAACAACTATAATATTGTACAAAATATCAATAAACAATACCCAAAGGCACTGGAAAGCAATCAAAAGCAGGACCTGGAAGGGAGCCAACAAATGGAGGAAGGTGTGGTACTGGATGACTTTTTCATTTTTTGTAGCTTTTCACTTTAAAGACAGGCCCTAGTCCATGCTGAGCAGAGCAGCTAACACTAGGATAGAAGGTCTGAAGTCCTATCAGCTTGAGGAATAAGAGGAAAGAGAAAAGAGTTCAGAGCTACCATAGTAGCCTAAAAGTAAAGTGAGAGATGCCCCAAAAAAGAAAGAGCCAGAAAAAGAGCTCCAAATTTTGTGTATAAACAGCCAAGTCTCCAGATGACCACTAAACTACTTACATCTAGGGCAGACTCCAAGCAGCCCAGGTGAGGCTGAAAGTGCTAAATGAGATTTCAGCTGCTGTCTAAACAAGTTAGCTCCTTGTTTTATTAAAAACAAAACAAAACAAAACAAAGCCAGTAACTTTCAGAAAGACAAAAAAATCTAGGATCTTTATATATATCATTCAATGTCCAGGACACTATCCAAATGTCTAAATATATTAGAAAATGTGACTGAGACTGAAGAGTGCACTGAAAGTGGAGTGCCTGGGTGGCTCAGTCAGTTGAGTGTCTGACTCTTGGTTTCAAGTCAGGTCATGATCCCAAGGTTGCTTAAGATTCTCTCTCTCTCTCCCTCTACCCCCTCTTCCCTGCTCACACATGTGCTCTCTTTCTAAAATCAAAAGAGAGAGAGAGAGAGAGAAATTGAAAGCAATGAAAATCAACCCAAAGATGATCCACATTTTGAAATTAGCCGAGAATTTAAAGCAGCTGTCATAACTACCTAGGAACATAAAGGGAAAAAAGCTTTTAATGAATGTACAAATAAGAAATCTCAGTAGAGAAAAAGAAACTACAAAAAATGATTCAAATAGAAGTTCTAGAAATGAAAAAAAATATCTAAAATAAAAATCACTGGTTGGGCTTAGTAGAAGAATAGAGATGACAAAAGGAAAGAGTCAGTGAACTTGAAGACCAACCAACAGAAAGTATTCATTCTGAAGAACATACAGAAAGAAATGAAAACATGAACAGATCCACATGGATCCGTGGGACAATATCAGAATGTGTAACACAAGTGAAACTAGAGTCCAAAAAGTTGAGGAGAGAGGGCATGGGGCAGAGAAAATTATTTAAAGAAATTACTAAAATCACCAAAAATCGGGTGAAAAACAGATCTACAGATTCAAAAACTCAACAAACCACAAGATAAAAAAAAAAATCTATACTCCCTGTACATCATAGACAAACTTCTGAGAACAAAAGTTAAAGAGATAATGGTAAAAGCCTCTAGAGAAAAATAACACATTACACACTGGGAAACAACAGTAAGAATTAAGGCTGACCTCTCATCAGAAACAAATGAGGAAAAAAGAAATCTTTAAAGTGCTTAAAGAAAAACACAACTGTTCACCCTTAATTCTATACCCAGCAAAAATACTCTTCAAGAATGAAGACAAAATAAAGATGCTCTTGGATAAAAAACAGAATACCAAGAAAAGATATAATACCTTCCTAATTCTGATTGAATTTACTAATGGTCACTGTTAATTTAGGATATAAACATATTTTGCTCTTTTGGAAGTCCCAACTATTCTGCTACTCCAGTTTCTTAGGCTACTCTCATCTGTATACAAATTCCTCACTTGCTAAACCCTACTCTGCCTCCTCTCTCCTATGTAACAAAGAGTACTGAAAGCTTATTGCCTGAACAGTAATAAAGAGCTATCATTTTGAGCAACTACTCTGTCCCAAGGTCTGTCTATGGATATGACATTTAATCCTTATCCTTATCAACAGTTGGGGCTGATATTATCAGGATAAAATTACAGATGAGAAAATAGGCTGAGAGAAACTAATTACAGGCAATGTGTCTAAGGTCACACAGCTAGTTAGTGCTAGAATCAGGCCCAGTAAAGGTCCTTGACCTGCTTGAATAATATTTCATGGACATTTATATATAGCCTGAAAATTGACTAAGTCCCTTAAGGACTTCTTCTATGAGCTTCCTTCTACTATTTGAATAGCTCTGTTTGGTTTTTTTTTTTTTTTAAGGCAAAATTTCAGGCTAACACTCTGGTAGTCTGTTAATTGCCTGCCACCTGCCTGCCCCCTCCTTCTCCCCACATTCTCCTTCCTTTAGCACCAGAGAATACCCCAACAGCTCCCAGCACAACACACACTGCTGTTGTAGCTGGGCTCACAGCTTGTCAACTATAAACTATACTTCCCAGCCTCCTTTGAAGCTAGGTGTGGGCATGTAACCAAGTTTGTGCAAATGGGATATGAGTGCTTACAAGCATGGCCAGAGTTCAACTTCTGGTTTTAAAAGAAAGACACACTTGGCTTAGATCCCCTATTCCCCTTCCTGAGGGCTGGAAAAATGCAAACATGAGCATGTGCTGTGGACCTGGACCTGAAAGCCACATGTGAAAGGCAGCAGAGCCAACCTGTGCACCAGTCCTTAAAGATGGCTCCCGATGGCTCACTGCTGAACCAGGCATGGAATACTTTTGTAAGAACTTAAAGAAAACTGAAAGGTTCAAAAATTTAAAGGAATTTGTTGAAAACCTGGGTATGTGGCCACCTCTGTGACTTGGCATTTTACCTAACCTCTCTAAGCTTATATGTCCCCGTTTCTAGACTGGGGTGATTATTTTATTTCCCTCGTAGGGTTGGCTTGAGGATGGAGTAAGAGAATACATATAAACATTAGCACAGAGCAAGAGCCCACAGATGATACATTTATTGTGTGCCACCTGGCTAGATGCTACAGGATGTATGCATATAGACTGTCTTTTCCTTCAGGTACCGAGTACCCTCTGACTCTGAAGAGAATACCTGCTTAATGAATAGTGTTGACCTATGAATGGAAACAGAACCTGCAGCTACTAAGGCAGGTGGGAATATTGCCGTAGGCTGTTGTAATCTTCATTTGACAATCTTCCTCACCATTCCCAACTTTTCATCTTTCTTAAAACAATGAAGGGTGTTTTTAAAAAACATTTTTTCCTTTATACTTGTGAGGGATGAGACATATACATGCTTCAGGTTAATTCTTAGAAAATTAATAACTCATTTTAGGCCAGTTCATTACTAGATTACTAGGATGATAAATTTCTTTTAATGAAAGAAATTACTATTTTTCAGCCACAGTTTTAGAGACTCCCCTCCCAGTCCTGTCCCTAACCCCAGCCCAATCTGAGCCTCCCTCAATTTTCTTTCAAACGAATATGTAGTACATTTAGAAGGTGACAGCTTGGTATTCAACATTCAGTTCGTGTCTTCGGCACCAACAGTGGAAAGGTTAGAAACATAAGCGCAGCCCCTTGTTTATTGCAATTTCACAGCCGTGGCAAATGCCACAGAATTGGCAGCAGGAATTAGTTAAAACTTGGCAGTAATACTTCCTTTCCTCTCACTGCCTCATCTCCTTTCAGGGTGGTTGCCAGTTAATGCTTATAATATGTTAATTTGTGAAAATAGGGACTAAAAGGAGGAAAAGGAGAGGAGGGCTTGGGGAGTGCTAGGGCAGGCAGGGGAGGGCCAGACTGGCCAGGGAGGAGGAGAAGCCAGAGAGAAGGGGATAAGACAATAGGAAAGAAGGGATGAAGGGGCAGAGGATAGAGCAATGCACAGTTTGGGTGGAAGTAGAGACGACCTTTAAATGAAAAGGGGAAAAAAAAGAAGTTATACACATGAAGAAGAGGAGTCATTTACATTTTCTCTCTCTGGCAATGATACAAGGACGATGGGGGATAAATATAGTAATAACCTTAAAACTGATGAAGGAGGCAAATCTGAGTCTTGACTCCCATTTTGGAATCTGGGAAATTTAAAAGATCACTATTTGCATCAGTTTTCAGGCAGTCATCTCCCTGCCTCGCCCCCACCTCCACCCCACCCAGTCCTGCTTCTGGTGATATGGTATTGCCAACATCTTTTAGTCTAGGAACAGTTCAAAGAAGGCCAGACTCCAACTCCCCAACCCTAAATTCTAACCTCCCCAAAGGGTTTGGACACTTGGGATCAGCCAGGACCTAGGGATGGTGACAGTAAGGGCAGTGGTAGGGGTTTAGAAGACATGTTGGTGGAACTCTCATGCAATGGGGCTCTGATGTCTTTAAGAATAAGGCCTCCCCGGGGTGCCTGGTTGGCTCAGTCGGGTTAAGGATTAAGCCTCTGACTTCAGCTCAAGTCATGATCCCACAGATTGTGAGTTGGAGCCCCATATCGGACTCTGGGCTCCGTGCTGACAGCTCCGAGCCTAGAGCCTGCTTCGGATTCTTTGTCTCCCTCTCACTCTGCCCCTCCCCCTTTCACACTCTGTCTCTGTCTCTCAAAAATAAATAAATGTTTTAAAAAAAAAACACCTCCTGCCTGCTGTACTCCCCGATTGCCTGAAGTTGCTACCTCTGCACCCAATGCCCTACCAGCATCCCCGAACTCAGGATGCAGCTCAAATGTCATAGAAGGATGAGAGGGGCATTGCCACCCGACATGCCATACCATGGTAGGAGAAGGATAACAAAGAAATGCAAACATAGAGAGAAAAATGGACTAGAAAACCCAGAGATGACAACAAGCTGTGAAATCTGAATCTCAGTTTCTAGATACTTCTCCTACCTCAGCAATATGAAGCAAATGCCTTTGGAACAAACAATTCTTCTTTTAATAAATATGCCGAGTTCAAGAAGACCAAGAACAGGGGACCATTAACGTTTAAGTAAGTCCATCTGTTTCCATATTCTTTCCAATTTAAAAGAATCATAATTTTTGCAGAAGGTTCTGATTGAACATTTGGATAGTGTGGGATTTGTCCACATTTGGGTGGGTGTCCACATTTGGGCATTCTTCTACCCTCCCAATGCCTTTTCTTTGAACTAGTACAGGCAAACCCCTTCTCCTTCTTTGTTGTGACGCAAATGCCCTCCACATTGGCAAAACCACAAGAAAGCCAGGAAAAAAAATTGGTCTTTAGCTAATCCCCAGCTCTTCCTCCATAGGAAGGCAAATCCAGCACCACCTTTTCATTAGCTATCTCTCTCCAGCAGAATGACCATCAGAGAGCAAAGTGCCCTTCACCAGCTTAAAACAAGCCACTTTCATTCCCAAAAACCTACCAAGAAAAATGCTCAGCTCCCCATCAATGGCTTGAACTTTTCAGTTACACTTGAGACAGATTTGAGTTGACTTGTCAAAGGCTGAGATAGAGTGGGCAGTTGAATTTGAAAAGTAAAAAGGGGAAAACACAAGTGGTTGGATATTTCCTCTCTCTGTGTTGAGTTGTTTTTCTTTCTTTCTTTCTTTCTTTCTTTCTTTCTTTCTTTCTTTCTTTCTTCTTCTTTCTTCTTTCTTCTTTTTAGTTTATTAAGAGAGAGAGTGCACGCTTGTGTGTGTGCACATGCACACAAGATGTGGAGGGGCAGGGAGAGAGGGAGAGAGAATATCAAGCAGGCTTCATGCTGTAAGCACAGAGCCTCATAAACTGTGAGATCATGACCTGAGCCAAGATCAAAGTGGGATGCTTAACTGACTGAGCCACCCAGGTGTCCCTCTGCTGATTTCTTATACCTATCCCCACTACAAATAATAAGTACTTCCTTTTGGAAAACTTGTCACCAGCTGAAACTGAGAGGGTTCATGTAGAAAGAGCCACTTGTGTTTGCCACAAGCGATAACAGCAGTATGGTATATTGGTTAAAGCACAAAGTATGGAGCCAGACTTCATGAGTTCAAATCTCACCTCCACCATTTACTATTTCTGGGACTTTAAGAAAGTTATTTAATCTATGCCTCCATTTCTTCAACTGTAAAATCTGAGTGTTATTAATGGTGTGAATTTCATAGAGTTGTGTGTTGATTAAATAAGCTAACAGCAAGCACACAGCACTGTATGTGTATTAACTATTATAATGATGATATATTCTTTGGAACATGTAACAGGGTCTTGGTTGCTGAGACAGCCATGCCTAGGAGGAAGAGCCCTGAGTTAAATAACCCCCATCTTCCAATTGTCTTGCAGCTGAGATTACTCACTATAATAAAGAGAACAGTTTGAAGAAAAGATGAACAGACAATTAAGGTGGTACCTCCCAGCCCTGTTAGGTACAACTCCCCCACCCCAACTAAAGACTCTAAGTTGACAGCTATAAATTAAAGAATTCCTGGGGCGCCTGGGTGGCGCAGTCGGTTAAGCGTCCGACTTCAGCCAGGTCACGATCTCGCGGTCCGTGAGTTCGAGCCCCGCGTCAGGCTCTGGGCTGATGGCTCAGAGCCTGGAGCCTGTTTCGGATTCTGTGTCTCCCTCTCTCTCTGCCCCTCCCCCGTTCATGCTCTGTCTCTCTCTGTCCCAAAAATAAATAAAAAAAAAAAAACATTAAAAAAAATTAAAAAAAAAAAAAAAGAATTCCTAGGAGGAACTTAGGCTGGGCACAAGGAAGAAGCTCACAAAGTACACTTTTACTGAATATGTAATTGTGAGTTTAGGGTTTTCTTGAAGACCAGCTGTCTCAAAATGAAACATTTGGAGCGATAGTCACATTATTAGCACAGAATTGATTTACAAAACTCAAAGAGGGCACGGAATTCCTATGAACTGTAAATTAGTAAATTGCTTTTTAATCTACCATAAAAGATCACTGAAAAGTCCTTTTAAAATCAAAGGTCTGCTAATTCAATCATGAACACGTTTACCCAATGGTGCTCGAGGCAAGAGGAAACCTTCAAGGCTGCGCAATTGCCGTTTAAAAGATATAATTTACGAAATGATTTAAGTTTAATTACAATATCCAAAGCAGATATGTGTTATTATGAGGAGACATTGGCCTTGACACTAATATTTGCTTTAAAAATATTTTAAAATGAAATGGCACTTCTTGCATTCTGTGTTTCTGGATCATTCTTATCGCTCTGTGCCCCAATGAAGACAATAGTAAGGATGACAATACTTCGACAGCTGTACTCTTTGGGGAAGAGTGTGTGCTTTCCAAGCTTCAGTGTACAGAGAGGACAAGAGAGAGAGAGGTCAAGTTAGTCTGGCATAGGAATTGTCGGCTACACACTACATTGGACACAGAAAACATTCTGGTTCAGCAATTTGTCCCCCAGGTGACGGATGCAGAAATCAAAACCTAGAAATGTGAAGTGCTTTTGCTTTCCATTTATTAGAACCCAATGTCAGAAGTAAAACCCAGTTCTTTTCTTAATTCAGTCCATTTTCCAGTTTATCAGTTCTCAAATTTGAAAGTGCTTGTGAATCTTCTAGAGTTCTTGTTCAATATGGTGATTCCTGCTCCTCCCATTCTGGCTCTGCAGGATTTAACAAATTCAGGTGATGTGAGTGCAAGTGGACCCAGAGACAACAATGAGAAATTCTGCTATAAGTCACGTGTCTTATGGCAGATGCTTTTCAATTTATTAAGCTACTCAACTAATCAATCCAGAAATGAAAGCCCTTTGAAAAGTTGTACAAATGCACCTCATATATTGCCCCACATGGTACACTTTGTTTGTCAGTACACTTTTCTACTCAAAGTATGAGCTGTGGAGCAGCAGAATTGTCCTCACCTGGGAGTTTGTTAGAAAAGCAGAATCTCAGGCACTACTCCTGACCTAATAATGAGTCAAAACCTGTGTTTCAACAAGATTCTTAGGTGATATGAAATGCACAGCAAAATTTGAGGAGCACTGTTAAAAGTCCAGCCCCTGGCTCCGAGAAACCTGTTGTCATTATCGATTACTGCATAACAAGCTACCACAAAATCCTGTGATATACGAAAATAATATTATTCTATCTCATGATTTTATGGGTCAGGACTCACCTGGGTGATTTGTCCTGTTCCATGATGACTGCAACCTCAGCTGGGTGGCTTAAACATCTGAAGATGGGGCATGGAACCACTAAAGACCTTCAATACCCAAAGCAATCGTGAAAAAGAACAAAACTGGAGGTATCACAGTCCCAGATTTCATGATATACTACAAAACTACAGTAATCAAAACAGTAAGGTACTGGCACAAAAATAGACACAGAGATCAATTGAACGGAATCAAGAGCCCAGAAAGAAACCCACAATTATATGGTCAATTAATCTCTGACAAAAGGAGGCAAGATTATGCAATGGGGGAAAGAAAAGTGTCCAACAAATGGTGCTGGGAAAACTGGATAGCTACATGCAAAAGAATAAAACTGGACCATTTTCTTACACCATACACAGAAACAAACCCAAAATGGATTAAGGGCCTAAATATGAGGCCTGAAACCACAAAAATCCTAGAAGAGAACACAGGCAGTAATTCCTCTGCCCTCGGCCATAGCAACATTTTTCTAGATATGTCTCCTGAGGCAAAGGAAACAAAAGAAAAATAAACTATTGGGACAACATCAAAATAAAAATCTTCCTTAAAGCAAAGAAAACAACCAGCAAAACTAAAAGACAACCTGCCGAATGGGAGAAGATATTTGCAAATGACATATCTGATAAGGGTTAGTATCCATAATTTATAAAGAATTTATGCAACTCAACACACACATACAGTCCAATTTTAAAAAGGGCAGAAGATATGAATAGATATTTCTCCAGAGAAGACATCCAGATGGCCAACAGACACATGAAAAGATGTGCAACATCACTTATCAGGAAAATACACATCAAAACCACAATGAGATATCATTTCATACCTGTCAGAAGGGTTCAGACCAAAAAAATACAAGAAACAAGTGTTGGCGAGGATGTGGGGGAAAAAAGGAACTCTCGCACACTGTTGGTGGGAGTGCAAACTGGTGGAGCCAGTGTGAAAAATAGTATGGAGGTTCTCAAAAAATTAAAATAGAATTAGCATATGATACAGTAATTCCACTACTGGGTATTTAAACAAAGAATAAAAAAAACACTAATTGGAAAACATATGCACTCCTATGATTATTGCAACATTATTATTTTTTTAATTTTTAAATGTTTTATTTATGTTTGAGAGAGAGAGAGAGAGAGCATAAGAGAGGGAGGGGCAGAAAGAGAGGGACACACAGAATCCAAAGCAGGCTTCAGAGTCTGAGCTATCAGCACAGAACCCAATGTGGGGTTTGACTCCACAAACCATGAGATCATGACCTGAGCTGAAGTCGGAGGCTTAACTGATTGAGCCACATCATTGTCTCTCAACATTATTTACAGTAGCCAAGATATGAAGCAATGCAAATATCCATGATAGATGAATGAATAGAGTTGTGTGTGTGTGTGTGTGTGTGTGTGTGTATGTATATATATATACATATATTACTTAGTCATAAAAAGAATGAAATCTTGTCATTTGCAACAACATGAAGGGATGTAAAGAGTATAATGTTAAGTGAAATAATTCAGTCAGAAAAAGAAAAAAACATATGATTTCAACCATATGTGGAATTCAAGAAACAAAACCTGCAAAAAAAAAAAAAAAGGGACAGACCAAAAAAAAAACCCAGACTCTTAACTACAGAGAACAAACTGGCGGTTACCAGAGGGGAGGTGGTTGGGGGGATGGGTGAAATACGTGAAGGGAATTAAGAGTACATTTATCATGATGAGCACTGAGTAATGTGTAGAATTGTTGAGTCATTATATTATACACCTAAAACTAATACAATATCACATGTTAACTATACTGGAAATAAAATTTTAAAAAGAAAAAGAATAAACATAAACAATCAGGGAAAAAGAGAAAAAAAAGGTGTGAAGATGGGTGGGACAGCTCAACTACATCCATAGGTTTGGGGCCTCCATTCTTCTCCATGTGGCATATGCTGGAGCTGGAATGTCCAATATGGTACCTTCAATGGAATGACTGGCACTTGCACTGAAATGAGTGGAAGCTGGGAGCTCAAAAGCATCACTCTTTTGACACAAGGTAGTCTCAAGGGGAGTCAGACTTGTTAGATGGAGATAGGAAGTAGAGGCTGCCAGTTTCTTAAACCTGGTCTTGGAAATCGTCCCATCCTCATCTTGGTCCTGGAGTCACAGACCCCACCCAATTCAAGGGGACAGGACATGAACCCCAACTCCCAGTGGGAGGAGAATTTGTGGCAATCTCTAGTCTACCAAAGACTTACTAACCGTACATGGGAATTGCTTAGGCTTGTGACGTACCTTGAGCCAAGTCTATGATCAAAGAGCCAGATTGTGAGGTCTAAAATGTCAGTAAAATCTGAGGCTTAAGAAAGGAGATTGCCAAGAAAAGGCTTTACAGGAGGAGATGGGGCTCAAACTGGTCTTGGAAGTGAGAGTAGGGCCTGGACAAGCAGAAAGAAAGGGGCAGAGCATTTCAGAATAACTTCTAGATCAACCATAGCCTGAGGCTAGTTTGTTTTTCGGCTCACCTCTCACCCTATTCTGGGCCTTAGGTTTCTATCACACTATAAGAATATCTATATTGTTGTTTCCCACGGCAAACTTGTGTATAAATTTTATATGTATAAATTTTGCGTATAAAAAGCAGAAGTAGCTTTTCAAGTTAAAATTTCCAGAGAAATCTGAAATTTGCCACAGGCTCACCTCCATGCTAAGTATTCAGAGAAATTTGGCAGCTTTGAACTATGTCTGAGAGAGTGGATAGCTCGAATGTGAAACATTTTCTGTCTAGAAAGTATAGATAATTCTAGGCCTTAATTTTCCTCTTCTCTAACTGAAAATATTTAGCTATTCTATGGGAAACCTAACCCTTAGTATGAACTTAGATCCAGAGAAGCAGACAAAAACATATGCACAGATAAGTAATTGTCGAAAAGCAGGAAACCAATTAAACATAAAGTAGGGTCCCAATTATATAAAAAACAAATGTAGATAGATTAAATATTGGAAGAAGAAATGGCAAAGTGTTCACTGGCGATTTCTGAGTTGTGAAAACATGCATGACTTTTTTCTCTTTTCCATATTTCAATCAGTTTTCCACAATGAACATGTGTTATTTTCACAATCATGAAAACATATACAGCCTACAGATATATTTTGATTTGGATTTTCAAAGAAGATTCTAAGAACCCTCACATAGCAATGAATTCTTCAAAAACACAGTTTTTACAAACCCTGTCACAAATCCTTCCAGAGACCCACATCCTAGTGTTTGCCCTGACAAATGCCAGTTCTGTTCTTCAAGATTTACTTGTCAGGAAATCAAGACACACAGAATGAGTTATTTCAGAAGGAAATGTTCCGGGATTCTGGAAACAGATGATGCTTTCTTTCAGCCTGCTGTCATTCTTCTCCTTCACTAAGATATTGTCGTCATCACTCTGGGTTTAACTCAGCTTGACAGTAGCCGCATTTCTGTGTTGATCTTCATCTCCTCTTTTGGTAAAAGTCTGTAAATTGAGGCTTCGCTCATAGCTATTTCATACTAATCAGACACCAGGACTAAATTAAAACCAAGAAAGGACCTGGGGTGAGATAATGCGAAGCCGACCGCCTCCCCAGGCAGACATTTTATGCTCTGGACCTCATCTTCACGAATGCTGACAAGGCATTCTCTTTTACAAGCCAGGGGCCATGGCTCTCACTACCTATCTTAAACTACTGGTAGCATAACCCCTCACTTGTTTTTCTTATTCACTCCCAGTTTGCCCTGCTGCTAAAATATTCTGCTTTTCAGCTGCCATTATGGGCGTCTAAATCATCCCTCATCTAATGCACCAGCTTTCGTAGTGCAGAAACCACAGACTCAGCAGCTAGGATGTCATCAGCATGCTCTAGATTACATCATCTCCTTCTGCCAACCTTAATACCACTATGGTAACCATCAACAGCAATACCCATGATTATTTCAGGAGAAATATTGAACAGATGTGACAGCCTTGTCAAACTCCTTTGCTGGTGTCCAACCACTCTGTTATACCTTTTGCAATTCTAAAATGTCTCTTCTGGTCATAATAGAGACAGCATGCACTGACCTAGTGAGTGGGAAACTGTTCCTGTAGCATCAACTGGCATACTGAATACCAACTACCAGCACCAACTTACACATATAGCGCTTTACAGCCCTCTAATCATTTTTACACACATTCTCCTTTTTAATTCAAGACACCTGAACCTGTGGTGGTAAAACTGGAAAGAGCCCTGGACTTCCTCTCAGAAGTTCTGAGTTTCTGGGCACCTTACTACCTGTGAACCTTGAGCAAGCCACTTGGAGCTTCTTTTCAGTAAAATACTTAACTCTTTTCAACGCAATTTAAAAACCACATGAGATGGTACATTTAAAAATAACGAATGGTGAAAACAAGTATGCAGATATTTGCTCATGGCAGCACTGTTCACAGTGGCTGAAAAGTGGAAACAATCCTAATGACCATCAATGGATGAAAGGATAAACAAAATGTGATATATGCATGCAATGGAATATTATTCCGCCATAGAAAGGGATGAAGTGCTGATACATGCCACATCATGGATGACCCTAGAAAACAATATGCTATGTGAAAGAAGCCACACATAAAAGGTCACATATGGCCATGATTCCTTTTATATGAAATATGCAGAATAGTCAACCTTCTATACAAAAAACAGATTTGTGATTGCAAGGAGCTAAGGGGAGATGGGAATAGGGAGTGGCTCTTTAATAGGGATGGGTTTTCTGTGGGTGATCAAAATGTTTTGGAAACTCCAGAGAGTGGTCGTTGCACAACATTGTTCACGTACCAAATGCCACTGGATCAATCACTTGAAAATTTTGTATTATATGTATTTTACCTAAATTAAGAAAACAAATTATAAAGCATATCAAAGTCCTAGTTTGTGTATCCCAGAGACAAAACAGTCTCAGGAAGATTAAGGGACTTATAAAGGGCCAAAAAGTTAAAAAACAAAAAGAAGCAAATTGAAGCAAAACGAAACAAAGAAATCTACTCTGCAAGCAAAATTCTGGTCTTCTGATGGGCCAGGGAGATCTTTATTCCATTACTGCCATCCTGCTATGGGTGTGAAAAGAGAAGTTGAAGCTTTTGAGAGGTCACCGTTCTCCACTCTGAGCTTTTGCATGATTCCCATGCCCTATTGCCTCATCCAGAACACAAAGTGCCGCTTTCAGCCACCTCTTCTCACTAGTTCACAGAGATCCTAAGACAGAAACGATAATCTGGCATAAAGAATGGGGTCTTTGGAAAACCAGAAAAGTTTCTCTCTTTACCTTGTCTAAAGAAAGAGAAGGTTCCTGAATGCCTTGTAGTAAGTTGGGAAGATAGAGAGCTTTGTTAGAAATGTATTATCCTAGGCTCCGCCCCAGTCCAACTTTTTCAGAATCTGCATTTTGCCAAGATGCCCAGGCAATTTGTGGGCATATGAAACGTTAGACACTGCGCTGGGCTTCCAGACTTGTAACGGAGCCTCCATTTACATGAAATATGTGGCTGCTGGAGACGTGAACGATCAGTTATGTTGGGTCTGTTGGGCCATTTGTTGTGAATAGAAAATATATACACTTTCATCATCATCATCACCATCATCATCATCAACATTTACTTGTGAACAGTGGAGAAGGCACATGGGCTGTTCGTGGAATCATACCTACTTTGTTTTCCTAATTATACCTAACTTCACAGATATTCCTAGCCTCAATTATTCTTCTGTACACTGGAAACAGTAATTATACTTCTCTACTTTTCTAGTAATCTCCCCAGTTCACATGTAAATGTCTACAAAGACATTATTAAAGTACCAAATGCCACAGTCAGTGGGAACTTTAGAGGTCATCCGGCCAGTGGTTCCTAAATGCTCTTCCATGGACCAGTTCTGAGTTGGCCACATTAGAATCACCTGGGGAGCATTTCAAAAAGGCACATTCCTAGGGTGTAAAATCAGCCCGTTAAATCTGGGAAGAGGCCATGGAAGACGTATTTTTAAGAAGCTTTCCAGGTGATTCCAATGCATAGTCAGGTTTGGAAAAATTTGCCGGGCTCAGCCCCTGCATCCCCTCCACAGCTTTCCCACCACCTTGGCCCAAATACCTTCAGAGATAAGTACATTTCATTTCAGAGATCTAACAGTCAGAAAATTCCTTCCAATGCACCAAATCAATGCCTACCTCCCTATAATTTCCACCTATGGGTTCTGTCCTTCTGAACCCTACAGAATAAACTGAGCGTGCTTGAGATGTAGACTCTCTTCCATATCATGCAACAGTTCTTCAAATGTCTATCTCCAGGCACTGTGTCCACCCATGTCTTCTTCCTAATCATACTTTTTGCCTTGAAGCCTGTTTTGTCCAGTGATAATAAAGCTACCAACTCTCTTTTTCCTTTCTTTTATCACTTAACCTATAATAATTTTCATGTATAATAATTACATTTGTCTCTTATAAGAAACATAAAAGTTGATTTTTTAAAAATTCAGTTCATAATTATTTGAATTGGCAAATTTAGTCAAATTACATGAATTTATTGTAATTACTTACATACTTGGGATTATTTCTACCATGTTATTCTGTGATTTTCTTTTATCTTTTTTTTTCTTCTTTTCATTTTTCTTTCCTTTCCTAAATTCTTTTAGACTTATTGAATATTCTTTATTACTTTCCTTCCTTCTTGCCCCCACGCCTACACATCCCTGGGTCTGGAAGTTGTACCAGCTTCAGTAGTCATTCTTGAGAGGTTTTGTTTTCCAGTTAACAGAACAGTAATATCTAACAAAATATAAACAACCCACTTTAGTTGTTATTCTTGAAAAACTGACATGCAGGGGCACCCGGGTGGCTCAGTTGGCTAAGTGACCAGCTCTTGGTTTCAGTTCAGGTCATGATCCCACAATTCATGAGTTAGAGCCCCGTGTCAGGCTCTGTAGAGCCTGCTTGGGATTCTCTTTCTCTCCTTCTCTCTCTGCACCTCCTCTCTCTCTCTCGTGCGCTCTCACTCTCGCTCTATCTCTCTCAAATAAATAAACTTTAAAAAAAGTTTTTAAAAAATGACATGCATACTTAACAGAATCTAAAGATAATTAATGTCTATTCTGCCTCCTTAACAAATCTAGGAATTTAGAACATTTTCACTCTGAATAATCCCCTCCTGCCTTCCATATACTTATTTCCAATATTTTAGATTCATCATATTTTTATACCCCCAATAAATTACTGTTGTTTTATGTCAATTCTTTTTTTGACTCACTCACTTTACTTCCCATTCTGTCCTTCCTCTCAGTTTTTTCTGAATTCAATTTCATTTTTCACTGAGGACCTGCTAGTGGAAAATTCTCTGTGTTCATTTGAACACATTTTCATTTTCCCTTCACTCTTCTATGATAATTGAACTGTATAAACAACTCTTTATTGGTAGTTGTTTTCTCTTAGCACTTTGAAGATTATTCATTGTCTCATGGGTTTTATTATTGTTGTAAAGAAGTCAGTGACAGTCAAAATATAGTTCCTTTTTAGATTACCTATCTTTTTTTCCTCTGAATGCATTAAAATTTTTCTTTTTGACTTTGGTATTTTGCAGTTTTATTACAATGTGTCTAGATGTAAATTTTCTCTTTACACCTCCTGTTTGAGATGTATATCTTTAATCTAGAGATTTCTTTTATTAATCCTGTAAAATTATTACCATTGTCCTTTCAAATATAGTCTCTTCCCCAGTTGCTTTATTGTCTCCTTAGGAAAATCCTATTAGACATATTTTTTACTTTCTTATTCTAAACTCTATGTCTTTAAGTCTTTAAAAATATTATCCATCTGTTTTATCTCTTCATGCTGCATTACAGATAATGTTCTTTCAGCCTGTCTAATCTGCTATATAGCCTGTTCATTGAGTATATAATTTTGAAAGTTACATTTTTCATTACTAAAAAAGTTCAAATTTTTTTCAAATTTTTCTTTTTATTTTCATGCTGTCTTGCTCTTTTCTTATTTGTATTGCTTCCTTTTGTCTTCAATATTTTAAAAATTCCAGTATACTTAACATATAGTGTTATATTCATTTCAGGTGTATAATATAGCGATTCAACAATTCTACACGTTACTCAGTGTTCATCACTATAGGTGTACTCTTAGTCCCCATCACCTATTTCACCCATCCCTCTAACCACCTCCCCCTCTGGTAACCATCAATTTGTTCTCTATAGTTAAGAGCCTGGATTTTTTTTTTTTTTGCCTTTTTTTTTCTTTGTTAGTTTTGTTTCTTAAATTCTACATATGAGTGAAATCTTATGGTATTTTTCTTTCTCTGACTGAATTATTTCACTTAGCATTATACTCTCTAGATCCATTCACGTTGTTGCAAATGGTGAGATGTCATTCTTTTAATGGCTGAGTAACGTTCCATTGTGTGTGCGAATATATATATATATATATATATATATATATATATATATATATGTATGTGTATATATATATATATATATACTCTTTTTTATGCTTTCATCTATCGTTGGAAGCTTGGGTTGCTTCTACATCTTGGCTATTGTAAATAATGTTGCAATAATCATGGGGTGCATATGTTTTCGATTTAATGTTTTTGTACTCTTTGGATAAATACCCAGTAGTGGAATTACTAGATCATATGGTAGTTCTATTTTTAATTTCTTGAGAAACCTCCATACTATTTTTCACAGTGGCTGTAACAGTTTGCATTCCCACCAACAGTGCACAAGGGTTCTTTTTTCCCCCACATCCTCACCAACACTGTTGTTTCTTATGTTTTTTATTTTAGTCCTTCTGAAAGATGTGAACTGATACCTTTTTGTGGTTTTGATTTGTATTTTCATGATGATGAGTGAGTGATGTTGAACATCTTTTCATGTGTCTGTTGGCCATCTGGATGTCTTCTTTGGAGAAATGTCTGTTGATGTCTTCTGCCCATTTTAATTTTAATATTTATTTATTTTTGAGAGAGAGAGAGAGAGAGAGAGAGAGAGAGAGAGAGAGAGAATGAGCCAGGGAGGGACAGAGAAAGGGAGAGAGAATCTCAAGCAGGCTCTGCACTCTCAGCGCAGAGCCCGATGTGGGACTTGAACTCATGAACTGTGAGATCATGACCCGAGCCAAAATCAAGAGTCAGACACTTAATGACCGAGCCACCCAGGTGCCCCTCTTCTACCAATTTTTAAATTGGACTGTTTGTGTGTGTGTTGAGTTGTATAAGTTCTTTACATATTCTGGATACTAACCCCTTATCAGATGTCATTTGCAAATATCTTCTCCAATTCTGCAGGTTGTCTTTTCATTTTGTTGATTGCTTTCTTTGCCGTGAGGAAGCTTTTTATTTTGATGTAATCCCAATAGTTTATTTTTGTTTTTGTTTTCTTGCCTCAGGAGACATATATAGAAAAGTGTTGCTATGGCTGAGGGCATGGAAATTACTGCCTGTCTTCTCTTCTATGATTTTTATGGTTTCTGTCTCACATTTAGGCCCTTAATCCATTTTGGGTTTATTTCTGTGTATGGTGTAAGAAAGTGGTCCAGTTTTATTCTTTTGCATGTAGCTGTCCAGTTTTCCCAACATCATTTGCTGAAGATACTGCTTTTTCCTATTGCATAACTTTGCCTCCTTTGTCAAAGATTAATTGACCATATAATCGTGGGTTTCTTTCTGGGCTCTGGATTCTGTTCTATTGATCTGTGTGTCTATTTTTGTGCCAGTACCTTACTGTTTTGATTACTACAGCTTTGTAGTATATCTGGAAATCTGGGTCTGTGATACTTCCAGTTTTGTTCTTTTTCAAGATTGCTTTGGCTATTTGGGGTCTTTTGTAGTTGCATATAAATTTTACAATTATTTGTTCTAGTTCTGTGAAAATGCTATTGCTATTTTGATAGATATTGTATTAAATCTGTAGATTGCTTTGGATACTATGGATATTTAATAATATTTGTTCTCCCAATACATGAGTATGGAATATTTTTCCATTTGTTTGTATCGTCTTCAATTCCTCTCATCAAAGTTTTATTATGTTTTCAACATTTTAAACAAACTTACTTGATAATTCTTAACAGATTTTTTTATTGTCTGAGCTCTAGAACATCTAATCCTGCCATTGTTCTTTGTGTTGATTTTCACATGTGTACTTTATACTTTTGTATTGTGAGGTCATCTTCAGTAGGCTTTCTTTGAGTTTTGAATGGTGGAGGAATGGTCCTTCCAAAGAGATTTTTGCTTTCACTTCTGCCAGTTGGCTCACAAATATCACCAACACCAGACTTTTTAAGGTTTTTTTTTTAATCACCCACTACTCATCATAGCAAGTGCCCTCCTTAATCCCCACCCACTATTTCCCCCATCCTCCCTCCCACCTCCTTTCTGATAACCGTAAATTTATTCTCTTTAGTTAAGAGTCTGTTTCTTGGTTTGTCCAGACTACTTTTATGTTAATTCCTGACCTTAGGGGACCCTTTACTGCAGTTATTGTAAATTAATCCCAAAATCTGCACAAGGAGCAGATTCACCCTAGGGGGAAAAAGACTTTTTTTCTTATCTAGAGCATAAGCAGAGATAGACAAGTTTTCTTGTGTTGATGGACAGATTTTCTTTTTCTTCCTTTTTTAATTTAATTTTATTTTTTAGATTTTTTAAAATGTTTATTTTTGAGTGAGAGAGACAGAGACAGAGACAGAGGGTGAGTGGGGGAGGGGCAGAGAGCGAGGAAGACACAGAATCCAAAGCAGGCTCTGGGCTCTGAGCTGTCAGCATAGAGCCTGACATGGGCCTTGAACTCACGAGGCATGAGATCATGACCTGAGCCAAAGTCAGACACTTAACTGACTGAGCCACCTAGGTGCACCTTTTTCTTTTCTTTTTTCAAAGTTTATTTATTTTTGAGGGAGAGAGAATGATCAGGAAAGGGGCAGAGAGTTGGGGGGAGAGGGTTGGGGGAGCACAGAGGATCCAAAGCAGGCTTTGTGCTGATAGCAACGTGCCCAATTCAGGGCTTGAACTCACCAACCGCATGATCATGACCTGAGCCCAAGTAGGACGCTTAACCAATTGAGCTACCCAGGCACCCCAGATCTTCTTTTTCTAATGCATTCGTTTTCTGAGGGTCCTTGATTTATGCAGAGATCTCAGTTTTGATTTCTGCCTCATGTAGAAGACTTTTCCTCCTGTCTCTGTGGTGTTAACACCAAAGAAACTAGAGTGCCAAGTGGATCCTTGGGCAGCGCTAGCGTCAGCTCATAAATTTATTACTCCATTGTATTATTTTGTTTTGGGTCCTTAGGTATTTCCCTTTCTTTCTTGTGATATCATCTGTTCATTCAAAGGGATTAAAGGATTAAAATATATTTAATCCAGAATTTCTCCATGTTTGTGGCAAGAAGGCTCTCGGTTCATCTAGCCTGAAATATTGATGGAAATAAAAATACCCTACATGTTATCTGTATGCAGCGTTATATAATAGCTAAATAGTAATTTATCTCACCACAGATTTTCAAATATACTCAATGATGCTCAATATTAAAAGGTGAAGGGGTGCTTGGGTGGCTGAATCAGTTAAGCTTCCAACTCTTGATTTCAGCTTAGGTCATGATCTCACTGTTTGTGAGTGTAAGGCCCTCAGTAGGCTCTGTGCTGACAGCATGGCACCTGTTTGGGATTCCCTCTCCCTGCCTCTCCCCTGCTCATGCTCTGTCTCTCAAAATGAATAAATAAACTTTAAAAAATATATTAAAAGGTAAATAACAATGTTTTGTTATATCTATAAGGTGTTCATATGCAAAGTGTGGCTGTTAAATACTGAGATGAGTCTATAAGCTAAACAATTATATATCTTTGTGTAGGCACTATTTGCAAATGTTCTCTGGTAAGGGAAAATGAAACTTCAAAAATGAGTTTTCCTCTTATGTAGCGACTGATTTCTTAGAAGTGAGTAACTTCATGTTACACTAGGCATCTTAGATTTTGAAAACAATAACAGTAGTCTAATTCTTCAATGAAAGTAGCACAGAAAAAGGAATCAGAAACATAAACACTAATCAAACACTTTAAAAAGTTTTGATATAGGGCAGAGAGTTAGCCAATATGGTTATTTCCCTCAATTTCACCATTAGTTTATTGCCTAACCCAAGATAAGCTTTAATTTTTTTTTTCAGGGCTATCTCTCCACCTGTAACTTGTAGCTTTACGAATGATTATTGTGATCTAGGAGAGCCTCTAAGGCCACAGGGCTCCATGTCCTCATCAATAGTAGGAGTAAGTGGTACTACCTGGTCAAGGTATCTCCATATTTAAACCCCATGGTTCTAAATCCTGAGTAAGAGACACCTGTTAAAAATACAAGTCTTTTTTTTTTTTAAGCATGTCAGTGTAAGTCAAGTGGGGATATTTTACGTGGAACCACATTATTTATCAACAAGTATGTTAATAGCTATAAATATGACCACATGCAAAGATATGATAGCATTAAATAAAAGCACAGAACAAGGAATCAGAAAACCTAGGCCCTGATCAAACAAGCCCTCTAAAAATATAGCCTCCAATAAAAAGCTAACACCAAAATGTGTTCTCTCTCTACTCAGTAAATATCAGCTTCAAACCTCCCATGCTGTGAGACTTGTACATCTTGTTCCGTGAGTGCTGTATTCCATATCAAGCCCAATATCTGCTTGCCTTCAAAGCACTCTAAACTGCACTCATCCTGCATTTACCACTTTTCTTACAGGTATTGGTGACAAGATCTCAAAAGGATATGAACTATAAAATAAATATCTATGAGTCCATATCAACATAAATAAATGATTGAATATGTAAGTAAACGGGAGAGATAAATTTCCTTACAGAACAATTCCAAATAATTTATGTAGATACTCCTCCCTGTGAGTGTGAGCTGGACTCAGTGACTTACTTGCAAAGAATAGAGTATGGAAAGGGTTGGGGAGGGACTTGATAGTGGAGGGGCCTAGAAAACACCATGTCAGCAAAGTGATTGAGGTTAACCTCTCTAGAGGTAAGTCATGGTGACAGCATGTACCTCCTGATGTGATATGATGGAAATTTTTTCTCTAGGACATCCTGTCTCCAAACTCCAGTTTAATCATGATAATAACATCAGGCAAACCTGAATTGAAGGACATTCTACAAAATACCTAACGCGTACTCCTCAAAACTCTCAATGCTGAAGAGCGAGGGAAGACTGAGAAACTTCCACAGTGTGGAATCCCAGAAGGGATCCTAGAATGAAAAAGGGATATTAGCAGAAAAGCTAGTAAAATCCAAACAAAGTCTGGATTTTGTAAATAATATTGTACTCATGTTGGCTTGTTAATTTTGGCAAATGTAACATGGATATTTAAGATGTTACTATTGGGGATAGTAGACAATGGGAACTCTCTGTACTGTCTTTGTAGCTCTTCTTTAAATGAGAATTTATCCAAACTAAAAAGTTTGTTAACAAAAACATGACCTGTGGCTCCTGGCTGGCTCATTCAGTTGAGCGTCTGACTTGTGACTTTGGCTCAGTTCATGATCCCAGAGTTGTGGGATAGAGTCCCACTCTGAGTGTGGAGCCTGCTTGGGATTCTTTCTCTCCCCCTGCCCCTCTCCTCTGCTTTCTGTCTCTCTCTGTCTCTTTCAAATAAAAAAAAAAGAAATAAAGAAAAAAAATGACCCCAAAGTATTGAAAACAGAAAGCTCAAACAAATACGTACACATGAATGTTCATAAAAGCAGTATTCATAATAGCCAAAAGGTAGAAACAACCCAAGTGTCTATCAGTGGATGAATATATAAATAAATTGTAACATATTCATGTAATGGAATATTATTCAGCCACAAAAAGAATGTAATACTGATGTGTGCTACATCATGAAATAACCTCAGTAACGTTATGCTAACTAAAAGAAGCCAGAAACAAAAGGTCACATATTTTATGATTCCAATTACATGAAATATCCAGAATATCTCAATCCATAGAGACAGAAAGCAGATTGGTGGTTACCAGGGGCTGGAGAAGTGAAATGTTTTGGAACTAGAGAAGGTAGTTATTGTACAACATTGTGAATGTACTAAATGACAATGAACTATTACCTTTAAAATGGTTAATGTTGGGACGCTTGGGTGGCTCAGTTAAGCGTCTGACTCTTGCTATCGGCTCCGGTCGTGATCTCATGGTTCATGGGATTGAACTCCATTTCAGGCTTTGTGTTGGCAGTGCAGAGCCTGCTTAGGATTCTCTCACTCTCTCTCTCTCTCTCTCTCTCTCTGCCTCTCCCCTGCTCATGTGCATGCTTTCTCTCTCAAAATAAACATTTTTAAAAAATATAATGGTCAATGTTATATTATGAGAGTTTCACTTCAATTATAAAAAAGGAAATAATCTAAATGTTGAGTTTGATGAGAGTCTCAGCTAAGAGACAGAGTAAGAGAAAACCGGTCTAGAGTGACAGACGAACTATATAAAAATGTGTGGGAGCTAGCAATCTGAAGATAGGAAATGAATAAGCTGTCATCTAGAAAAAGATATCAAAGAACTTAAGACTGTATTTCTAGGAAATGTTATGTGGACTTTATTATCAAAAGGAAATTCTTATTTAAGTCAGGAAGAATTCTGCATTTTTAGTGCTCTTCAACTTTTCCCAGAATATATTTTTCCAATGATCAAGAACAGGGTTCTCCACATCTAGAAAATAAACTTCAGAAGGGAGATCACATCTACCATTTTTGCACTGAATTCTTAGAGCCTAGCAAAATGCCTGGTATACTTTGGTAAGCCCTCAATAAAAACTGGCTAAACTTATGAATTTTGACAAATGTGGGATATACTTTTGGTAAAGATTAGTAATAAAATATTTTGTTTTGTTTCATTTATTTTTTTTACATATGTTGCCACTATAATAATTAATGTGCTATTGTTACTCTGTACTATTGTTCATCAATATACATATTTTTAGCTTTTTCCCCCTTTTTTAATGTTTATTTATTTTCATGTGCACGAGAGAGTGCAAGAGAGAGCATGCACAAGGGAGAGGCAGAAAGAGAGAAAATCCCAACCAGGCTCCATGCTCAGTGCAAAGCCCTACGTAGGGCTCGATCTCAAACCCCCATATTTTTAAATCTTAATGAACTCTTCTGATGCAATGGCGAGCTTTTGATAAGAGTTTAAAAGACTATCATAAACCAAAGTGTAAACTTTATTTAACTTAAGCACGGGCAAAATAATTTGTTTTTTAAACTAATTCATTCAAGACACTTCTCTAAAGAAGACATCCAGATGGCCAACAGGCACATGAAAAGATGCTCAACGTCACTCCTCATCAGGGAAATACAAATCAAAACCACACTCAGATACCACCTCACGCCAGAGTGGCTAAAATGAACAAATCAGGAGACTATAGATGCTGGAGAAGATGTGGAGGAACGGGAACCCTCTTGCACTGTTGGTGGGAATGCAAACTGGTGCAGCCACTCTGGAAAACAGTGTGGAGGTTCCTCAAAAAATTAAAAATAGATCTACCCTATGACCCAGTGATAAAACTGCTAGGAATTTACCCAAGGGATACAGGAGTGCTGATGCATAGGGGCACTTGTACCCCAATGTTTAAAGCAGCACTGTCAACAATAGCCAAATTATGGAAAGAGCCTAAATGTCCATCGACTGATGAATGGATAAAGAAATTGTGGTTTATATATACAATGGAATACTACGTGATGACATATGGCCTTTGGTAGCAACGTGGATGGAACTGGAGAGGGTTATGCTAAGTGAAATAAGCCATACAGAGAAAGACAGATACCATATGTTTTCACTCTTACATGGATCCTGAGAAACTTAACAGAAGACCATGAGGGATGGGAAGGGGAAAAAAAAGGTTAGAGAGGGAGGGAGCCAAAACATAGGAGACCCTTAAAAACTGAGAACAAACTGAGGGTTGATGAGGGGTGGGAGGGAGGGGAGGGTGGGTGATGGGTATTGAAGAGGCCACCTGTTGGGATGAGCACTGGGTGTTGTATGGAAACCAATTTGACAATAAATGTCTTATTTAAAAAAAAATAAACTCATTCATTCAGAGGCAACTGGGTGGCTGAGTCAGTTAACTGTCTGACTCTTGATCTCAGCTCAGGATATATATATATATATATATATATATATATATATATATATATATATATACAGCGTGTGTGTGTGTATGTATATATATACACACACACATACACACTCATTCATACAGTTGAAATCCCCCATCCTTTGTCAGTGTCCCTAGGTCTCTGCCCACTTGGCTGTCCACCTTTGCTGATACAGTAGCTAGAATCTTTAAACATAGGCTCTTTGAGCTAAATATGAGGATACAGAACTATCTAGATTTTGATGAAGCCATTTTTTATACTATAATTCTACTTGTAATCATTTACGTGACAGGGACTATGAACAACAACCAATCATTCCCTTCAGTGATTTATAGAGCAACATTGCATCTAGAGGAGATAGGTTAGTTAACCTGCAAAGTTTAAAAGTTAAAACATACAAAGGTCAAAACTTTCCTTTATGTAAGAACACTTTGTAGAATAATGATGTCCTTGAAGGTCAGGCTGTGCGAACTGCTGTAGTTTATTTTTCTGCTCCATCCATCACTGTGTAACCTCTGGTGTGAGACTGATTCCTTAGACTCATGTCCTCAGCTGTCAAGAAGGGTGACAATAGTACCAACCCCACAGGCTGCTTGTGAGGACTGCTGGAGCTGATTTACCTAAAGCTTCCAGAACAGAACTGTCAACTCATGCCAGCCATTATTATTACTATCAACAGCATTACTATGTAATATTGTGATCATAAAATGAAAAATAGGCCTTTTAAAATGATTTCCTCAAAGAACAAATATTTTCTTCAGAAACTTATAAGTTGCTTAATGATAAGTTATATTTTGTACAAAGGATCTCCTGCCAAGATTATGCATATGTTCTGTAAGCAATCCTACTGAAGATTTGAAGAAGAAAAAGAAGTCCATCAAAAAGGAAAACTATAATGGTGGAGGAGACATAGCCTTCATTTATAAGTTTTATAGCAGCCAAGTATCCCAGTACCAGTAATTAACCCAAAGGATATACATTTTAAAACATCACTCAAGGGGCGCCTGGGTGGCACAGTCGGTTAAGCGTCCGACTTCAGCCAGGTCACGATCTCGCGGTCCGTGAGTTCGAGCCCCGCGTCGGGCTCTGGGCTGATGGCTCAGAGCCTGGAGCCTGTTTCCGATTCTGTGTCTCCCTCTCTCTCTGCCCCTCCCCCGTTCATGCTCTGTCTCTCTCTGTCCCAAAAATAAATAAACGTTGAAAAAAAAATTAAAAAAATAAAAATAAAAAAAATAAAACATCACTCAAGGAGCACATGGGTGGCTCAATTAGTTAAGCGCCTGACTCTTGATTTTGACTCAGGTCATGATCTCATGATTCGTGAGATCCAACCTCACATTAGGTTCTATGCTGACAGGGCAGAGCCTACTTTGGAGTCTCTCTCTTCCTCTCTCTGTTACTCCTCTGTTCTATCTCTCTCACTCTCAAAATAAATAAGTAAACTTTAAAAAATAAAATATCACTAAAATGCCATTTCATCTAGAATCTTCAACATATAAGTTTAGGGGCCACAGAACATACTGGTTTCTTTCTGAGATATATGAAAAATTAATTCTTAAGATACATGATATCCTTTAAGATTAATTTTAATAACTAAAGCATTTCAGTAAAATGAGTTTATAGAAATAATTGTTTATAAATAAATACTATACAGGTCAGGAAATCAGTCACATAGGAATCTAGAGAAATAATTGTTCTATAAGGTGCAAATGCCTTAGGAAGAATAATCTGAAAAACACTTGTGTTGACTGGAGGGAGGAAATTTGTTATCTAAGTGAGATCTAGAACTGGAAACAGGTCAGCAAGTCCCCTTTCCCCAGTTCCACCATTTGTCATGCAGCCAAAGACGAAGCTCTCAATTTCATTATGCTGCTGTATTCCTGTCTCTATGTAAATAATACTTGCCACTTATCCCCATTAACAGATATGCTGTGAGTATTCAAGAGATAATATTAGTTAAGAACCTTAACTTGCCCATAAACACAAAACCTTATCCCTGATAAATATGATGGTTACTTTGGCAGGCTCTATTAAAGATGTTTGGTGCTTGCCAATGGCGAGGATAAGGATAAGCCAAGTGAGTGGCTCCAACATGACCTTGGTCCAGATTTGGGACTGGCCAGAGTGAGGTGGGGAAAGCTAAGTGGTGGGTCTATACATGGGGTGCCTGAGGGCCTTTGATGAGAATGAAGGTCCAAGATTGCCTGTCTAGGTGGCTGAGACAGTTGGAGGTCTAGACAAGAAGATTTGTTCAGCACTGGACAGCTCCCAGCCTAAATGAGTCCACCTGGGAGGGAAGAAAGTCCTTCTTTCTCCCAACCTTTCCCAGGAGAAACTGAAGACTGTCAACAATGGCCTTTGTTCACTCTTCCAGAAGAGCAAATCTGAAAATGCATTAAACATTTCAAACCTTTCTTAAATACTGAAAATAACAAAAACAGCAATGGGGATTTGGATTTTAATCACCCACATGCATGCATCTAAAAACAATGACTTTTTTTTTTTTTTTTTTAATTTAAATGTGCTCCTCCAGTGCTGTGCATGGAAAAAAAGCAAACTTCATTTTCTGTCTTCGCCTTTTGGTTTTATAGGGACAAAATGCAGAATAAACTTCCTTAATTTTCACTTCAGTGTTTGCAGCTTAGGATTCCATTAATATATCCTTTCCCTCGGTTGTGCAGGGTCCTCGTTTGCAGTCAGTTCATTCCACACTGATGTATATTTCATTGCCCAAGGCTTAATTTTGATTTATTGTCCATCCATAAATTAGAAAAATATGCTCTGGAATTCCATCCCGCTGAAAAGCTGTGCCTGATGTCAGGGGACTGGGTGATATTTAAGATGTCAGAAATACATATTGGATTAGTGTGCTTTGTTTCCCCACAACAGCAGGTGTTTAATCATAGCTGATGGCTGAAGTTAAATGCATTAGGACAGCAGCAGCCAAGAAGATGGAGTTTTTCTAAACCATACAAACTCCAGGATAAATAACTCAAAACTAATTGTGTGTCCACATCTTAGATACATTTTTATTTACTTAATACATTAAACAATGAAAATAGCCTCTGGCACTTAACTTCATGTTTAAGAGCCTGTACAAATATTTTATATTAGTGAAGTGTTGGCTGTTTAAACATAATTACTATTTCCCTTACTGGCCCTCTGGCGGTTTTATGTAAAATATTTCTTAAAGCAGAAAAAGAATAAAGGCTGAAATCTCTCAGTAATTCAAGGATAAGAAATTTTTAGGGTTTGCTTTTTTTAAAAATATAATTTGAAATGCCTATATCTGTCTATATGCCCATTTTGCCATAATCCAAATGATGCTCCACATACCTACTGACCAGGCATTTTCCTTCCTCTTTTTGTAAGTACCGGATCTCTTTGCCATTATGTTTATATTAATTAGAGTTCTATGTGTATAGAAAAATGATCAGGCTTGGTCTGGAGCAATTTAACTGGAGGCTGGAGAGAAGATGCTTAGGAGAGCAAACATTTTCAAGGTGCAACCAGTGACCTGTAACAAGCCAGAGAGATTCATGGCGAGAATCGTATATTTTGACACAACAGTGATTTGATTAAAAGAGAAAGTAATGGTTTTAAACAGTCACTATGAGGATGTAGCCAGACTTTGGTAGCTTTTTGCAATTTACTTTACAGACCAGTGATAGAGCAGGAGAGAGAACCTTTGCTGCTGAAACAGGCCACTTGAATTTGGAAACAAATATAAGCAAAAATCGAGTGGTTGAAACTAGTTTTCTTCCCCATCCTTTTTTCCCCCTTCTTCTTCTTTTAAACACACATCTATGGCAAAGGCAGGATAATACCAAGGAAAATAAAATATTGAGGTCATTTTGAGAATGGAAATAGAAGTGGATTTAATTTTTGTTTGATGGCTTTAAAAGAATTAATTTTGGAATCAGACTCAATTGAACCAGTCTGAAAAGAAAAGAAAGTCTCTACATCTCGAGAAAAGTAAAAATTTGTATTAGAAAACTGAAACAGTTAATTTATTTCACTCAGATAAGCAGTATGATCCCCAAGAATAACTAACATATAGCATTCAACATAGCATCAAATTTAATTCTAATATAGTAGTTGAGAATAGTGCAGTGTGGCTTGAACAAAATAGCTTTAAAAAGGGGATTAATAAAACCTTGTTCAGAGAAAAAGTGTGAGTTACAAAACATTCTAATAGTATGATCCTATTAACATAAGAATATAAGATAGAACAATGAAAGACATCCTATATATGTGCATATGTCCAAGAATAATTATATCACCACAGAAAAGGGTCTGAAAGCAAACTGAGAACAATAATTGTTCTTGAGAAGGGGATTTTAATTTTTTACTCTATATACTTTAGTGTTGTTTGATTTTTATTTATGCTAACATCTTAGGATATAACTTATATAAATGAATTTCTAAAGAATCTCAGTAAAGTTCTGTTTTTAAGGGGAAAAAAAGAGGGTTATTCCCTATTTTGATACATATATCCTGCCTGAATAAAGATCAGTTGTAATTATTCTTGTGATAAGTATGTGTTGAATGAAATCGCCATTGAATGTTGTTATAGGGTAAATCCTTTGAAGAAAAAGTTTTAAAAATTACAGCTCCCGGGTGCCATACTGGCTCAGTCAGTAGAGTGTGAGACACTTAATCTCAGGGTTGTGTGTTGGGTCCCATGTTGGGCATAGAGATTACTTAAAAATAAAATCTTAAAAAAAATTAGTCTCAATGAGGTGTTTGCATGGAGCAAGCTCACTACCACCTTAGTTTTCTCATGGAAGCTCATTTATTCCCCCCTCATCCTCAGCCTCAATGACCATGTAAGGTGGTTGCCTCAACCACTAAGCATTTAACCCACAAGGTAATTCACTTCACACAAAACAATACCAAAAAAAAAAAAAGAAGCTACTAACACTGCTCTCTGTCTAGAATTTTTAATAATAATATTTTCCTTGGTAAAATTTTATGTTTTTCACCAGCCTGATATTTAAAGTAATATGTTGGTGTTTTGGGTTTTTTTTATAAAAGAAGATTGTAAAGTGCATTTCTCATTTATTACAATAATTTTCATACCCTTTAATATCTTTTCCTGTTTTGCAACTGACATCCCAAAGTTCTTCAACAATTTTAACTCAATATTTTAACTCATATTCTTGGGAAAAAATAGCTATGTGGCATTAAGACTCTCACTCTGAACTGTGTCATATTCTTTCTAGTACTTTTAGCCTGAGTCTTGTAGGTCAGGCTATCCAGGAAACAGACTCTTATATGAAGATTTCTTTCAGGAGGTTTATTGGAGGGTACTCTTAGAGCCGCACTGACGGGGAGAGAAGGCAAGAAGAAAGGAGGAGAGGAGATGGGCAGGTGCTGTGCGGTCACCACAAAGGCCTCAGCTGATCCCACAAGGAGATTTGGGGCTGGGTGGTCCTGCAGGGTCCTTCTCCCTTTGTACCTCACACTGATTAGCCATCAGATACAGGCTGACCCTAGAAGGGAGTGTAACTTTGGGAAAGATGGCTCCCTTTAGGAGAGGATAGCTCCTGGAGAGGAATCAACACTCCCAGCAGCTGTAGGAATAAGTGCTTTAGTCTTAAAGGGGGCTCTGAGTGGTGCACCCCATATCAACCACATGGAGTTTCCAGGTCTCAATATCCTCATTTTCATCTACAAAAAGCATGCTCATTAAACAGTGGCTAGAGCACCTCACTAAAACAAAGGGAAGAAAGGAGCAAACTTCATTGAGGAAAAAGCATGAGAAAACATAATTTTAAGGCATTTATGGTAAATGACGCTAAAAGTCAAAGGGAGAAAAACATTCCATGGTTGTTGTGGAAGCAGTAAAACAGGAAAAGACAATGATGCAATGAGTGGCTCTGAGATTTTTGTCTCCAAATTTTCTTGATTCTCTCATACCGCAGGACAATTTTTCTGCTTTGTTTCTTGTATTTGCATCAGAAATAATTAACGACACATCTTATGAATGTGTCTGGAGACTATTAACTGGAATTTTCTATTATGCATGCGGTAGAATGGCTCATATATATGTTACATCAAGTACATGATATTTTGTTTGGAAGACAAAAGTGGAGGACATCAGGCAGCCATGACTGTTTCCCCGGTTTTCTGTTCCAAGGAAACCTGGTTCTAAGAGGAGCTGGTACAGATATAGTGGATTTGCAGAGCAAATGGGGAGAGTGGGCTTTATCAAATGCTCAGGGACCAAGGAGGACATCTTCTGCACTGGGAAGAGTGCTGTTGACCTGTCCTCATCAACATATGGCAACCTGAACCTTAACTCTGCCTTTGCAGCCTGGAAATGGAATAGGCATATTTTGAAGCAAATGACATTAATTAAGTTTAGGTATATAGGAAGGAGAAACATAAGTATTTTAAAGAGCTTGTTCACAGGAATGTTTATTCAACCTCTGGTGGCCTAAACAGAAAATCTTTATGTCTGAGAAACAAAAAGCTTGACATATTATGTTTTTCTAATACATCACACAAAAAATTAGATTCTACTAGCATTGCCCAAACATATTCCTCCTCCAGACACAGTCTTTAAGTAAAATACAAATCCTGCTTGTTCTAACACATAAGAAAATGAAGACACTCAAAGTAAATATCTGTTTCTAAACATCTCCACAATATGACTCCCCAACACACATGTTTATATCCATATTAAAAATTTGACAGGGGCAACAGATACGTGTATAGCAAGTGCAAAAATAGTGGGGCTAATTGTCTACAGTCCTCGCAAGATCTAGGATTATTAAGCACCCAATCTACAGTAACTATTATATTAGTAGGATAACTGGCTCTTAGACTTGAGATTTGACTCCTATTACTGTTTCCTTTAAAATTTAACCCTTGAAGATAGTTTGTGTGGTGGAGCAAATGTAGAAGTAAACAAGGGGAGATAAAGAGACAAGAAGGGGAATAAGCAACAAACAAACACTATTACAATGAAATATCCTAATGATGAGGGTAATAGTTAATATAGGTTGGTTGCTTTCTGAGATTTCCTTCTCAGGGATTTATATATATTAACTTAATAATCAGAGCAATAACCCTAAGAAGTTGAACTGTCATCATCTCCACTTCTACAGATGAGGACACTGAGGCTTGGAGAGCCTAGGGAGCTATGTAGCACAGATAGGAGGTGGTACCAATGAAATCACAGCTCAAGAAGGCCACTTCTGGGTAAGAATGGCTTATGTTTCTGAGTAAGGCCCTATCTATCTACAGACTCTTGAAAGTTAGGGCTACAAGAGATTTTCAAGATGAAGAGAGCATCCTGACCATGCCTCTCCTACTATAGGCAAGGAAACTGAGGCCCAGAGCAAAAAACAGGGTAGCCCGACATTGCTTCTGTGTTCATGTACGTCGTCTCCCAGAAACATGTGTAATTACATGATAAATGATACCATGGTCTGCAATATTTCTATTTGCTCTGGTAATAAATCATCAGGACATTGAAATGTCTTGGATTATGTGACCAGACCCACAGTCTTTACTTTCATGTGGATTATAGAACTAAGCACACTGACCTAGCTTGCCAGGAGAAAACATTTTAGATCTTCAGATTCCCTTCAGAACACATTGAATAGTGTTTCTGAGGATCAGCCCAGTTTGTCCTGGAGTTCTGATGCCATCTGATGCTGGGACAATGAGAGCAGCCCCTGCTATCTGGAACTGAGAAGATTCAGGAATGCTCTAACATCTGAAATTGATTTTCGGGAAGAGTCTTGGAATTCCTAGGGGCCACAGCACCAGTGTGGCCCTTGTTAGCCTTGCATTCATGGACTTAGAGCCATCTGAGAGCAGGGACTCAGTTTAAGGATGAGAACACCCTCAACAACCTTGGCTGATCATTTTTATTTCGGGAGAAAGGAACATTAAAAGACCAGTTCTTCAACTGTAGAGCTGGGTTGCCCCATACCCCACTTGACATTACAAAGAATGTACCTTAAGCCAATGATTTCTGAGTTCTACAAGGATCACTCTTTTGTCAGAAAATGTAAGTGGCTTGACAGTTTCCATTTGAAGGCTGAAAAGCATCTGCATGTACTAAACAAGACTAGATTTTCCTTATTCCTCTCCTATAAGCAATTCTTAGCTACTCCAAAAAATCATCATGTATTTATTCATCAAACATTGGTTCAGCCTAGGCTGGAGGAATTTACTTCAGTAACTGAATTATAGTCACCCAGTGGTTTGGTGACAGATTCTGTGCTACAACTTAAGTATTTTGAGTCCAACATTTTACATCCTGAAAATATGCCAGACTTGTCTCTTAGGCTTCATTGTTTTGGGATCATTCCCTGTTGCTAAGGTTTTAAGTGTCTGCCCTTTGTTCCAGGAGCACCTTGTGCTTTGTTCAGAGAGAAGTCATTGGGAGCTGTCACGCCATCATTCCTGTTTTGGAAAAGTCCCAGATTTCTCTGCTCACATTCTCTTCTTTTCCTCAATGAGAGTTAGAGCTTGGGACCTTGTGATTGCATTTTATATTGCTCAAATTTAGATATTCTCAAATAGGCACAGAGTATTACAAAGGGAAACATACCTGTGCTGTGAAAATAGGCCACCCTGTGTTTGGATAAGACACTTAACCTCTCTGAGCATTTCTCATCTCTAACATGGAAAGAACGATTTCTACCTGGTGGGACTGCCATGAAGCATAATGATACATGTATACACTGTTTGGCATATACTAGATAGCCAATAACTGGTAGCCACCACCATTGTCAATTATCTAAAAGGTAAGGATTATTCCCAATGAAGATGTTCTATGTAAAACTGAGCATAAGAGGATAAAAGAGCAGGTACCAATGGTAAATCAAACTGACCTGAGACTTCCTCAAGCTGTAGACAAATATCAAGGGCAGCCACTCCACCTGGATCCCCAGAAAAGGTCCAACTAGTCCAGAGGTGGTAACACCATGAGGAGAGAAACAGAAATAAGAAGTTTCAGATGAGGAGGTGATTTCCCCCACTCCCTCAGCACACTTGGCCCAATACCCCCCCAAAACAGAGAGGGATCAAGATGGCCTCTCTACCATCTCCCCCAGCCTCCTTGCCCTGCTCTGTAGCAGAACCAAAGCCATACGTCAAAGTGCTCTAAATCACAACTTCGGGACCTTCAAAGCTAGCAGCTCAAGAACCTGTCACCCTTTTCCACTTGTGATTTATACAAACGTTAAGGATTTTTAAAAAAAATTTTTTTTTCAACGTTTATTTATTTTTGGGACAGAGAGAGACAGAGCATGAACGGGGGAGGGGCAGAGAGAGAGGGAGACACAGAATCGGAAACAGGCTCCAGGCTCCGAGCCATCAGCCCAGAGCCTGACGCGGGGCTCGAACTCACGGACCCCGAGATCGTGACCCGGCTGAAGTCTGACGCTTAACCGACTGCGCCACCCAGGCGCCCCAAGGATTTTTTTTTAAAGATTTTACTTCTAAGTAATCTCCATATCCAACTTGGGGCATGAACTCACAACCCTGAGATCAAGAGTCGCATGCTCTACTGACTGAACCAAGCAGGCGCCCCATAAGGATTTTTTTTTTCTAAAGTGAACTGCTAAATTAACCAGTAGTCTTACCTCATCACTACAGTGACAATATATTTTTTAATGTTTTTTATTTATTTTTGAGAGAGTGCAAGTGGGGGAGGGGCAGAGAGAGTCAGACAGAGGATCGAAGTGGGCTCTGTGCTGACCACAGCAAGCCAGATGTGGGGCTTGAACTCATGAACCGAACCATGAGATCATGCCCTGAGCCAAAGTTGGATGCTCAACTGACTAAGCCACCCAGGTCCCCATACAGTGATAATGTTTTTTAAAGGTATGCAAAGGTTTTAGCTTGTCAGCCCATTTAGGCAAAGCTGTGTTGAAGCCTCTCTGTTGGCTGTTTTTATTCACTTTACCTAAGAATAAATACAGGCTGGGGCGCCTTTGTGGCTCAGTTGGTTGAGCGTCTGACTCTTGATTTAGGCCCAGGGCATGATCTCATGGTTCATGAGTTTAAGCCCAGTGTTGGACTCTGTGCTGGCAGTGCGGGGCCTGCTTGGGATTTTCTTTCTCCCTCTCTCTCTGCTCCTCCCCCACTCAAGCACGTGCTCCCTCTCTCGCTCTCTCTCTCAAAATAAATAAATAAACTTAAAAGAAGAAGAAGAAGAAGAAGAAGAAGAAGAAGAAGAAGAAGAAGAAGAAGAAGAAGAAGGAGAAGAAATACAGGCTAACATCAATTCCGAACAGGGAAATAGAAAACAGATGTAGAAAACTGGGCATGCAATACGTAAAGGCCGGCACAAAACCTAGAAGATACAGAGGGAACATGGAAAAGGAAAACAATCATGTTAGAATGGTAGGAATGTGGGAAATTTCTTTCTTAAAAATTTAAAAAAAAAATATTTATTTGAGACAGAGAGAGAGAGAGAGAGCGAGCCAGAGAGCAAGAGAAAGAGAGAATCCCAAGCAGGCTCTACGCTGTCAGCACAGAGCCTCATGCAGGGCTTGATCTCAAAAACCATGAGATCATGACCTGAGCCAAAATCAAGAGTCAGACACTCAACCAGCCCCTGAGCCACCCAGATGCCCCCTTTTCAAAAATTAGTTTAATTTGTAATAATATTATTTTTAGGATTAAGAAAATTCTAGCATTAAAAGTAGGGAACACCAATCTTTTAAGGGATTCTTAAAATTAATGTCCAACTTTTCTAACAAAAAAGAAAATAAATGAAGACACACATTTTTAAAGTCCACTGTCTTATTTCTTCTGTTCTAAATATGTGGTGATATACACACTTATCTAATGCAACTGTTAACGCAAACACTGGAAAGAGCTAACATTTATATGCTATTATCACTAATGATGCAGCATTGGTAACAGAGGTCTGTCTCCGTTTTTCTTCTCATAATAATTAATTCTAGGGGCACCTGGGTGGCTCAGTCAATCAAGTGACCAACTCTTGATTTCAGCTCAGGTCCTGATCTCATGATTTGTGGGATCGAGTCCAGCATTGGGCTCTGTGCTGACAGCGTGGAGCCTTCTTGGGATTCTCTCTCTCTCCCTCTCTCTCTCTCTCTTTCTGCCCCTCTCCTGCTGGTGCTTGCTCTCTCTCTCTCAAAATACATAAACATAAAAAATTCTAATATTTTGACATGCAAACGACACAGAATTAGAAGGAAAAGCTTACAGATTCAAAGAGAAAATTGGTATGCAAAAATTCTAGATAGGCTTGAAGGATTGGCTCCAACAAGAAGGCATTTTAATAGATGTTAATATAATGCCCTACAGTTGGATACTAAAATTAAATGCCAAAGTACAGAGGTGAAACATCTTACCAAGAACAAGGAGACTTGATTTAGGGCTTTTATTGTCCACAGCTTCAGTAGTAGTAAACAATTCGCTAAAGTTCCCCTAAAAGCTCAAGTAATTTTAGTTCCACTTTCAGAACAAGGAAGGCAATGATCCTCCTGCAGAGTACCCAAATGAAACCAAAACTGGAATATAGTATTGAGGAACCTGGATGAGCAATGGCTGGAGGATTTCCCCAGAGGAACCAGGCAAAGTCCTTCCCAACTCTGTGATTCTAATCTCTCAATTCCCATGGTAGACGAAGGGTTCATCATCCAGAATACATGGAATCTACACAGGGTTGTGAATGGGTTTCAAGAGGCCTGCAAACATTCTAGCACCATATGCAAAATGGTCTGTTCCCTACGTAATAATAATGCAAGGCATTTAAAGACTAATGCTTTAGGGGCGCCCGGGGGCTCAGTCCTGTTGAGCAACCAACTTACACTCAGGTCTTGATCTCGCAGTTGGTGAGTTCGAGCCCCACATCAGGCTCCCTGCTGTTAGCACAGAGCCTGACCCGGATCCTCTGTTCCCCTCTCTCTCTCTGTCCTTCCCCTGCTTGCACACTCTCTCTCAAAAAGAAAAAAAAAAAAAGACTCATGCTTTAGATCAGTGCGTCTCAAAGGGGGTAATGCTATTGCCCAGAAGACAGTGCACTGCCACCCAAAGAACTGTCTCAGCACCCCGCCCAACAATTTCAGACATTCAGATTTGGACATTAGACACATATAGGTGAGACACTTCAGTAATTACCTCCAACTCCATTCTACATATAAACACAAGGCATTTCCATGTGGTTTTAACATACACAGAAACTTCCACATATACAACTAACATACACTGTTTTGTCTACAACTTTACCGCGAGTCATTTACTACTTTGGAAGATCTTGTTATTGACAACAGTGCAGCTGGTGGGTTTGGAGTTCCCTCAGAATACCTCCAACAGTCCGCATCCACACAGGGATGATTCTACATATATGAGCAAATATACTTATTTAGCCCTTATTTCAAAAACCAACTATAAAGAAAAAGGGTCAACAACAATCACTTGAATTTCAACTCAAAATTTGTTATAAAGTGATATAAGCATTTGGCCACTTCATTCTGTGGTTGTCACTATGGAGAAATACATGTTATAAGTTATTTGTTGTTATATTTTTCTTTTACAATTAGGTCAGCGTGTTTTTTCCTTCGCCTCTTTCTCCCTCCCTCCTCCCCTCCTCCCTCCCTTCTTTCCTCTCCGTTCCTTTTTCCTTTCTTCTTTTTTTAATGATGTGTTTGAGTAGGCTACATTGTCCAAGGCCTTCATACCGGGATAGTAAAGAGGTGTTACAACATATTTGTTAGGAAAAGAGGGTCGTTGGCACGAACACTGCTGAGAGTCGTCACTGTGCAGACCAGTCCTTGAGCATCACGCTTTCAAAATCTCTTAGAAAGTGTTTAACGTTCCACGCTCTCAAAAGAAGGTCCAGCACTGGTATGTGTAGAGCGGTCTGAGCTCATCCGGAACAAGTGGTGCAAACACTAAACCAAAAACCCCACGCGGGGCTCTCTGGGAGAGCGGGTCCTGTCGCCGGAGCCCCGGGGGTGGCTGCCCGGGAGGTTCTCTGGGCCTCGGCCGTCCGCGCTGGCGCAGGCTCTGCACCCAGGGGCCTGCGGAGGCCCGGCCCGAGAGCTTCGCGACGCTCGCGTCCCAAGTCCACGCCTGGCCGCGGACGCAGCCACCCGCGCCCTCCGCAGCCGAGGGCCCTCCGTCGGGGCCAATGTGGCCCCTGACTTCTTATTATTAATGTTTTTTAAAAAGACAAAAGTGTAAATCATTACTCAGCCCAGCCCAGTCACCAGGCAAACTGTGTTTAATAAATTAGCTTAATCTATTCCGCAAGTGGTTTGTGAGTGCAGTGTTTCCTCCAGTTAAGGAAAACATTTATATTCTCTCTCTGCCCTGCGCTCCTAGGCGCCCAGAGTCCCTCCTCGGGCGGGCACAGGGCGACGGCTCGGTCGCTGGTGCCCTCTGCCCTCCGCCCGCGAACATCCCAGCTCGATCCCCGGGGCCGGTGGCCAGGAGGGCAGTTGGTGGCCGCGTGGCTTTGTCCCCCTCTGGCCCCCGGCAGCAGCCCGGGGCGCTGGTACCCAGCCTGCTTCTTCGCGGCCCAGATCCCCACCCCGCGCGCATTGCCCTCTTCCAAAGGGGCCTCTTTAACAGCTCCCCATGAAATAATAATTCATTATGTCACCGGGAGGGAAGAAAGGGAGTGTAAGTGTCTTGATGGGATTAGAGGAAACCCCTGCAGAGATGATTTAGGGGCCGTGATAATTCATTTAATAGGGGCCTGGGGCAAATTGCTAGACAGGGAAATGGAACTGAACCAGCCTAGAAAGGGCGCACAGACAAGGCTGTGTGGGAGAGCTGGCTTCATTAGCAATATTTAAGAGATTTCATTTAAGAATGAGTCATAAAATGCAGTACTATTTTATCCACCTGGTTTGGTGGCCTTTAGCTTTCCTCTGCATGAATATTAAATTTGAAATGGCACTACAGCAACACATTTTGGAAAGTGTTCTTTGGGCTGTTATTTGTATGGTTGGTTTAGTTTCTCGTTTGTTAACCTTTTAAAATGAATATCATTGAAAATGGATAACTGTACAACCAGAACTCGAAAAGATTAGGGGGAATATAATGCTTTAGAATAGGTTGTTACTAAACTGGGTAAAGGATTTAAGTTTTTATTGATCCAAACACAAAAGGCATAGAGAGTGAGTCAGTAAATGGCAAATTACTTTGACAATTCCCAATTTTCATGCAGATTTTGTGAAGCTGCCCCATTCAAAGCCACCAGCAGCCTGGATGAGACCACAAAGCAGTGAACACAGATGGGACTTGCCCACAGACACCCTGAAAAGTCAAACACACTTCAGGAAAATACTTCCAAAGACTGTTTTCTTGGACAGATAATATTCTATTTTGTTGCCAAAAGGCAAAGGCAAACTCTAGCTTGATTGTAAAACATTTCCTTCAAATGTAGGTTTTTATTTACTGGGGGCGTGAGTGGATAGGGTGGGGGTTGCTTGAGATTTTACAAACCCAAGAAGTTTAAATGTGGAAGTACAGTGGTTCTAATGACAACTATACTTTAAAAAAATATTTCTTTTTTAGTGTTTATTTTCTGTTTGGTTTCAGTGGCTACCTTGCCATACGTATGTGCCACCAAGTTGGAGAGTCCCAGCCAGGAAGCATTTTAGTAAATACACAACCTTCACAACACTGTGTCCCACCCATTTGTGTTGCCTAACGCTCTTCCCTTCAAAAATCTGGTATTTGCAAAATAAAGCATTAACTCTGATTCTCTCCTTTTTAACAGTAAAAATAGCTCTTCCAGATATGCCGCATCCATTTTTTTTTTTTTTTAATCACAGCTGCATTCTGTTATTTTCACAAAACAACTGGCAGGTCTCTATTCACAGAGCTGCTCTAGCCACATAGGATACATAAGATGCATAATTAATACGTCCTTTAAACGACTTTCTTAATCAAAAAAGACACTAACTATATGTAAAATTATTCACTTACATATATTGGTTTGTGTAATTTTCCACAATGACAGTAAAGTTGGTAGCTAAATATATTCTCATATATAACAAAACTCAGCAAATGTCTTTTGTAAGGCATGCCTGGTGAGGTTGGTACTAATGCTTGTGTTCCTCCTGTTTATACTCCACCATCTCCTAGTAAAGATGCTATGTTTTACATAGGATTGTAAACTACTTTGGAATATAATAAGAGGAGCTGTTTCATATAAAATAAAGGTCACTAACGTACTATTTAGTCAGTCACTGGACAAAGACAAGCGTCATTTGAAGCTGTTAGTTCCCGTCAGAGCCACTTCCCAGTTCTGACTCTTAGCTTTTCTCAGGGCTTCCTTTAAAGAAAAGCATTCTGTACCAGCCACTTATAGCCATGGTCAAGGCTGGACTAAGTTCTGAGAAGGTAGCTCCTCCTGGACTTAAGAACTTTCATTCTTTCCTTCCTCATGTGAAAAATCATTCTAAGCCTGACTACGGGAACCCCAAATCTGTTTACAACATCTATTTTTCCTTTTCTGAAATAGAATGTAGTAGAAAGCCAGAAAGCAAAGCAAAGAGGCTCCAGAAAATGGGATGCACACGTACCCAAACCGTTGAGTCTTGGCATAACTCATAGTGTTTAAATGATACCACAGATATAGTTTCAAGCACACTAAATGCATTGCCACCAATCAGTTTGGGGACACTATTGTGTGCAGACGCGGGGATCGAAGGGAGGAGGTACAAATGCAGAGACTGTTTTCAGTTTTCTGGGAGCCCAGTTTCCACACACAGGCATCAGCAGGCACAAAGCGACAGGCCTCCCAACAAAGGGGACAGGAATGTGACGTTATGCACATAACCAAATACTTTAGAGGACAGTGTTTCTAACAAAAATATTCCAGGGTTTCTTCTAATTACATATATACATACACAGAGGTGAAGAAAAGGCATAGCCAATTATTCAAACTACCTTCCCTTTGTTAAAAATATTCATATTTAACATGCTAAATACTATTTCTGAGGACCACACAATTTTTTTTTTACGACCACACAATTTTTAAAAAGAAAGAAAGAAAGAAAGCCTTTCTGTGAATCAACCGGAAGCACTTCCAGACAGCAGAGAGGGGCCTCGACCACTGTCTCCTGCCCCTCCCTCAGCGCAGCCGTGGACACCGAGTCAAGGACAAATCTCAGGAGATCACTGCTTTTGGAATGGGAAACCACCCTGCTTCAGTAATGTGGGTGAAATACATCAAACTTAATTAAAATAAGTTTATACTATAAATTGGCCTAAGCTTTGTGGAAAGTAATTTGGCAATACGTATCAAAAGCCTTAACAACATTCACTTCATTTACTCTAACAATTCTATCTCCGGGACTAATTTCTGGGGAGATCATCTGAAAGGCAAACAAAGACGTAGGTAAAAAGACGTTTATCTTTAATATTTACAGTGATAGGATAAAACTAGAAACCACCGAAACATCCAATAACAGGAAATAATGAAGTAATACAATGGAATTTAATAAATGCATATTCAATTTTATACATACAGGATGCTCTGAACTGTATAAAACAATAGAGAGTAGAGAAATGTTAACATGATCAACTCAGGGTAGTGGGGATATGTATTCTTCCCTCATATTTAGTAAGTTTGCTATAATGAGGATGTATTACTTTTCTAATATATACCTTTTTATATAACATACCGGTTTTGTACACACACACGGTCACACAAAATTCATTAATTCTTTCTATGTTTATAATAAGCTCACAGGCAAACCAGAAATCTCAGACTCAAAATAAAACTGACATAATTAGACATTTTCCCCTTAAATAGCCACATAAAAATAATTCATGTCAAGCAATGCATAGCTACATGTTTTCTCCTTTATCCAATAAATAAACTTCATATTTAGTGATCATTGTGATTTTCTTTTGTGGACATACATCAGTAGAAAAATTTCCATGATTTGTTTAGAAAAGTCAGCCATTCAGGTGGTCAGTCCACATGATCATGATCATTGACAGTCCGCACTTAGCAGTTTGGGTACTCTTATTTGTTCATTATACAAATAATGGCAAATGGCAAATTTGCAAGGACAGTCCTGCTCTTAGGCAGGCCATTGAATTATCTACAAAAATCTGTTTTCAGCAGCAGACTATCCAGAAATTTGACCCCTCGGCTCTTTTCTTTCTTTTCTTTAAACTAGGTCAAGTGGCTGTCCCTGTAGCACCATCAGTATATTCAATAAAAATCAAGTATATCTTGTGTTTGAAACATACATTATAAATAGATGTATAGATGGAGCAGATATTGAGAAAAGAAATGGTAAAGATTATGAATATTAAGATTTATATTAATCTATAAGCCTATTAAAGTACAGTAAAACCTGTCCTTCAGACCACCTTTTTAAAGATATCACCTCCCTGATGGGACCACTAAATTTCGGGCCAAATTATTTTCCCATAAAGAACAATGAAAAGAAAATGATTATATTAAGACTACTTCTACTATGGTTTCTTTTCATTGTTCCGCCAAAAATGATTCCAAACAGTAAAATAACATTGATTTTGACCTTGTTAATGAACCTGAAGAACTTCATGGAATACTCAAACGCCGATTTCCATTTTTAACAGGAAAAAAAAATGGACCCGCTGCCTCACATTGTCGAAAACACCAGCAGCAGGTAGGGATGATTTCATTGGTATTCGGCAGATGTAGCTTATCTTGATATCGCTAATGTTCCG
Source organism: Acinonyx jubatus (assembly GCF_027475565.1). NCBI lineage: Eukaryota > Metazoa > Chordata > Mammalia > Carnivora > Felidae > Acinonyx > Acinonyx jubatus. The sequence continues at coordinate 140,230,516 of NC_069380.1, forward strand.
TAAGGTTTGTCATGTGGATTTTTCTTTGTGCCAAAAGCTGGAGATGATTGTGTGATTTGTAAAATATTGAAGAAGCCTTCAAACCGAGAGGTTTATTGCATTTCTTTTTGGTTACAAGGATTCTCACATACGTTATTACTGAAGTGATTTTCAGTTTTCCAAAATGCCACTCTCTCCCAGGGAACAGCTTTCTCTCCTTTGGCCTGAAAGGACTCCCTGTGGCTTTGACCGGCTTTTCTTCTAAACAAAACTGCCATGCCATCCACACTCCCTGAGCCCCCCCACGAGGTGAACCCTGGTTCTCTTAATCAGGTTCTCCTTCAGCTTGCTCATGCCAGTCCAAACGCCTGAGGCCTTACCCCTCCTGTGTTGGGCTTCCAAAGCATATTCCCTAACTTTTTAAGTCTCTGGACTTGCTTTTCTTTGCAGCCTACCAAGTATACAATGCAATGGTTTTTTCGTGTCTCCTCCAGTATCCTTCTATTTAAATAGGACTTTTTTTTTTAATGTTTATTTATTTTGAGAGAGAGCGAGCAAGTGGATGATGGGCAGAGAGAGAGGGAGAGAGACAATCCCAAGCAGACTCTATGCTGTCAGCACAGAGCCCTATGTGGGGCTCGATCCCATGAGCCGTGAGATCATGACCTGAGCTGAAACCAAGAGTCAGATGCCTAACCCACTGGGCCACCCAGGCACCCCTTAAATAGGACTTTTTAAAACATGCATATAAAGAATTGGTCAGGTGTTGATATCCTTTAAATTACTCATATGTGTGCAAAGAACATATCTTAAAATTCTCCAATAAGAGGGAAACAGGTGAACAACAACTACAAATTTTTAGGCCTCTTTGGGGGACTTCGCTAGACCCTACAGTTTTGAGGGCAGGAACCCAGTCCTGTGTGTGTCCCTGGGCCCAGCTTCGAGCCCAGGGCCTACCATCATCAGCTCCCAGCCAGCTGGTGTGGAACTGAACCAAGCTGCCAGTCACACCAGATATCTTGCCCTCATTCTTTAGCTGGAGGTCACAGGACAGTCACCAGCTCAGAATCACAGTCTCTTGGTGCTTAAAGGGGCCTTGGAGCACACTGGCTGAGCTGAGGCTTCACATCTTAGAGTTACTGGGGTCTTGAGGGAAGAGATGCCTCAGGTGGTGTCAGTACACATAGCCATGAACCTCATGGGTGAAAATCACAGGTGTTTCTTTCTGTTCCTACAAAGAGACCCATGAGGAAGAAGAAGAAGAAGAAGAAGAAGAAGAAGAAGAAGAAGAAGGAGGAGGAGGAGGAGGAGGAGGAGGAGGAGGAGGAGGAGGAGGAGGAGGAGGAGGAGGAGGAGGAGGAGGAGGAGGAGGAGGGGGAGGAGGAGGAAGAGGAGGAAGAGGAGGAGATTTTAGTTGATTGCTTATAGTAATAAGCAGCCAGCCACGTGGTTTGAGCTCAAAAATAAACAAGAAATATTCACAGCTTAATCCTTTAAATACTGGCATGTCATAACAATGAATTTTCTCAAGCAGGGTTTATTTTTTTCAGCCTGAGATGGAGACAGTAAGACATAGTGGACAGTGAGTGAGATGTGGCATTTAGTAACTTGAGTTTGAATTCCAACTGTACAATTTGCTAGCTGTGTGACCTTCGGCAGGTCACTTATCCTCTCTCTGGGGCTCAGCTTCCTCATCTGTAAAATGGACATAATAATACCATCTGTCTCCCTGGGCCATTCGAAGAGCTAAGGAAATAGTAGATGTCAGTGCATCACGTAAGGCAACAGTAAGTTATTTCTTTGCTTGAAAAAGAATTCCAAAGCCATGGCCGTGCATATGAATAAAAGAAAACACAGGTAAAATGGAATTTCCACAGTCATTTTAATTCAGACACTCTCTCTCTTTTAAACAAGCTAATTGGGCGATGAGGTGTGTAATGTAACAGAGACACCTGGGTATAAATCGAGCCGGAACCAGAGGGGACATCCCACCAACTCTTTCTATGCCGTCACCTTGAACCTGTCACTGCTTCTCCTCTCCCCTGGGGTGGGAGTGGGGCAGAGAAGTAGCCTCTCTTCTTCTCTCCCCTTCCCAGCAGTCCTCCTGTTCCCTGCTAGGGACACTGGGGAAGCTCATGTCTTTGAAGCTGAGGCTGAGAATAGCCTTAATTCTTAGGAAGAATATGATGGTTTTCTTTCTGTTCTGTTCTTGTCACCTCCCCACTTATACAGGGTGGTGACGATGCCCTCTTCTCAGACTCACCCTAACTCTCCTTCCTCTGATTCATTTTACTGCAGGTAAACAGACCCCAGGACCACAGTTCTCCCTCTGAGCCTAGGGTCCTTTCTTCTTACTTTGCCAGTTTTCTCCTTCTTCCCCTGCCAATCTACAAGTAAAACAAGGAGCTTCACCTTTTGGCCCCAGGAAGCAGAGCAGCAAAAGAAAAGGCATTATTTGTGTCTCACTTTTGCGGTTTCTATGGGGGCAAGTCTGGCTTATTTTGCACACTCATTGCTAACATCAATGGTGCCAGGCCATGAACATCCATGGTTCTGGACTGACATTTGCTTTCTCTGACACTGAAAAGACACTTTGCATGTGCATGTACTCCCTCAACAAACATTTGCTGAGGGGTTACTATATGGTAAGCACTGGGCTAGGAGCTAAAGAAGGGAGCAACGATGTATTGTCCTTCTGAGGGGTCACGTGCTCTGCATTTCTGGAGACGTCCTCATTTGCTTCTGTACTTATCTTACACTAAAGTTAGACAAAGCGTCTTCCCTGACGTAACGCTGGGCACCTACTCAAGGCGCAAGAGATCCTCATGAAATCAGAGTCTTAGAACTTCTAACCGGGCGGGACCACCGAATCCTACTCTGTATTTACCCAGTGAGGACGGAGAGGCCTAGAGAGAGTAAATGCCTTGTTAGAAGCCACCCACCATGGCCTGTTTCATCTGTCTTGAGGAGTGCAAGGCTGGTCAGCATAGTGACCCAGGGATGTCCCAGAAGATGGCTAGATGTCCTTTTCAGTCTGGAGAGTCTAGGCAGACCAGAGAGAACGGGGCGTGGGGGGGGGGGCCCGGCCAACAGGCCCTCTGGAGAGCTCAAGAATCTGAAGCAATGTGAGCTGCCGCGGGCTCGCGCCCTGGCGGTGTTTGCCTACGCCATCACTATCAGCATCAAATTCACTCACTGCTTTGTTAAGTGCTTTGGGATTTCTCAAGTATAAAAGGTGCTATATAAAATCAATCACAGGAAACTCTGCTGCTGGCAGCTCAGAACAGCTACCGTAAGCGGTGTCCACTCAATCAATAGTCCCTCACTGAGAAGGGGAAAGTATACCATTAAAAAGATGTGCTCTTAGAAAAACTTCCCTCAAGTAAAAAAAAAAAAAAAGAAAAAAAAATCCTGCCTTACAAAAGTATACAGAAAGCGTGCAATATACTGTTCCTCCAAGAGCAATATTAAATATGATGGAAAGAGTTGCTCACTGCTTACCACATACTTATGCTTTCATTTTAACCATGCAAGAACACAGGCTTACACTGAGTCTGAAAGCTCGGAGGCTCCATACAGGAAATGCCTATTAGATTTTAAATCTAGTTACAACATAAAAATGAAATTAGTTCTCTGACACCAGGGTAGAAAAAAGTGATTTCTAAAAATTGCTTGCCAAAGAACAATATGCACGTTGGGAACACAGCATACTGTCTGCCTTCAATAATGTTTGAGTGGGAAAATATATAGATGCATAACATTTTTTGATGTTTAAGAACTGGGCTCTTTGCACAATCCTGAAAGAATATTGATTTGGGATATTTTGGAGTTTTGTTTTATTTCAGAAGGCAAAAATGTAAACAAAAAATCATGTTATCATATACACAACTTCATGATATTTCTTTTTAAAAATATTTATTTATTTTGAGAGAGAGAGATAGCAGGGGAGGAGCAGAGAGAGAGGGAGAGAAAGAATCCCAAGCAGGCCCTGTGCTGTCATCACAGAGCCCAAGGGAGGGCTCGATCTCATGAACTGTGAGATCATGACCTGAGCCAACATCATGAGTCAGACACTTAATTGTCTGAGCTACCCAGGCAACCCTCAAATTTCTTAAAGATATGACACAGTAACTTAAAGGTAAAAAAAAAAAAATAGGGAGACGTTATCTTACAATATTTTTAATCTACAAACTATTTTTTGTTAATTACCAAAAAGTATTGTGGCAGAGAGAATTAGAGAACCTTAAAAGCAAATAGTGATGACTGCTGACGTTCTCCTGAGTACCTGCATCTAGAAAAAAAGGCTTTGAAGAGTTTGCCTAATGAAGTACTCCTGTGGTCTGAAGGAGTATAAATCAGTCATCAGTGTCTTTTCAGGTCTTTTCCTCAAACTGTAATATTAGAGTTCAAATTGCTAAAGCAGAAGCGATTAAAAACCTCACATTTACAAGAAAATGTGTAGGTCCTTTAGTTCAAGCGTTTTAAACTCCAGAGGGCACAGAGCTCCCTGGGGGAGTTTTTTGGGTGTTGACTTTGAGGGCTCACCTTAAGAATTTCACCTTAAGAAATTGTGTGCCTAGACCGGTGGTTGCAGATTAGGAAACTGTGATATGTGGCTGTTTGCCAGTGAATTGCCCAAGGTCACCCACTAGGTGCTTGTAGCACCCAGACCAGACAAGCCCACGCCTCCTGCCAGTCACACAGCCATTCTCTTTTCTCTTCAGCACCTGGTCCTTTTCTCTGAGATGGTTTTGGTTACAATGCTTTCCCTGTTGTTCACCTAGAACAAATGATGCCCCTTCCATGGATAATTCCAGAGTAGCTTCACCCTCTTCCTTCCTCTCACGGAGTTCTGTACAACCATTCCAGTCTAGGAAATTAAAATCATGTTTATTGCATGAAAGTGCCCAGGTACAAACCTAGTCCTGGTTGGTTTGACGATGAGTGGTCTTGAAATTCTCAAGAACTCAAAGTGGGGGAGTGAGGGAGCAGGGGAAGGGGGGGCGTGTGGACTAGGTCATTATACATCCTAGTTCAGACTCGATGCTTACAGCCCCATTGGTGGACCAACCTTAGATTTCAGCAGTTTGCTTCAAGTGAATTTACTTCCCAGAATCTGACCACATTGCCAGAAATTTCAGATTAGATCTAGATTTAAATAGTCATACTCAAAATTCTGGGTGACTTTATTTTTTCTTGGTTGACATAAGTTGTCAGTTTATGCAGCTCTCTTAAAACCTAGCCAGACCAATCAGGTGGAGGCTTAATAATGCAGAGACATCCTGAAGTTTGTGCACCAAAGACAATCACTGAAGCTCTAAGAGTGATTCAGATATAAATAAATCTGTAAGTCTTCAGCAGAATTATTTAAAAACCTACCAAATATTCCTTGGTGGTAACCCACCATACAAGGAGGCAGGGAGACCATGGGTAAGTATGATACACTCCATTCTGTGTGGAGTTCTGTCCTAAGGCCTCAATGAAATATTTTATTAAGTAATGATAAAACCAACTTCTCTGAGCCTTGGTTTCCTCCCTGTAGAGTGTGAAGGAGGTCAAAAGCCCCAAAGTAGAAAGAGTGGGAAATAAAAAAAGCAGAAATCTGGCCAAGGAATACTAAAACCTCAGCCCCAAATAACTGACATATAGCACCTCTTTCAAATATCGAAAACTTCTTTACATTTTTAATTCTGTTTCATAACTTCCAGGTCAATTAGCAAAGAATAATGCCCATTTTCAATTATTTCTTAGTAATTAAAAAAATGAGTTTTTTACATGCCAGAAAAGTTTTAATGTTTAAATGCCCAAATAATTAAAATTGACAAGTATGACACACACATTTGAATTTTCTCAAATACTGATGATGCTTATGGCTTGATTGGAACAATAATGTATCTGAGGAATATGTGGAAAATTTTGTTGGGCATGTGAGTGTGACATTGAGCAAGACAGTGAACTTTTCTGGGCCTCAGTTTTCCCAACTGCAAATAGGGCTGTAAAGAGGGTTTGACGGTCTGTAAATTTCCTTTCAGTTTTAAGAGTCCACAAAATAAGATCAACAAAGTGGGATAATTAGGATAAACTAAACATTCCCTGTGTGATTCACAATATATATTATTAATCTTTTCAGAAAACTGAATATCTACTTGTGATATTTTGGTTACATATTGTTATTTTAATGAGAATCATTAACTTAAATTGTATGTCCAGTCAGCATCTTGGATGAACTTATAGTTCTACCCCCAGATCAAACATACATTGAAAGCACTCCAGCATATTGTTGGTAAATGGAGTTGGGACTTCCTTATGACAGATCCAACTTCATGATTTTCTCACAGCAAATGGAGGAAATCTCAGTGTTTGCAACTTCTAGAATGTGTCCTGCCATCCTCTCCCCAGTCTTGAGGCAATGAATGGGCTTTCAGTGGCCAGCTATTGAGATTTTCAATAGTGAAAATTTATTTCACTCTGTTATCCAAATATGCAGATAGCCAGATCACCATTTTCTGAAAATATATTAATGGAATGGCACAGAGGTCTGGCTGTGGCAGCAAAAAAGGCAATTTCGGACAATTCCAGGAGATCTACAGCCAGGTCACAAGTCTTTGATGGCTTCACTATAAAACTCCCAGCCTCTAAAAGGGAAGGCTCTCATGATGCAAGAGAGATAAGTAGGAGCTGTACCAAAGTACATTATATTGTGACACAAAAAGCATAAATCATGTGTGTATGAAAATCATAAGCCCTAAGCTTTAGAGAGAGTTGTGCAATTGACAATCAAATGGAGCTTAAAAGGAATTACGAGGTTTTCAACTAAAGTCTTGAAATAAAGAAAGTAATATTTTACGGCAAAAAATTGCAAATGTCAAGTTTAAATCATAAGACTTTGCACCATTGAGCTACTAGCTAGTTCTATAGCTTCTTCAGTCCTTAACACAGGGAAAGACCAACTTTCATGCTCAATAAAACTTAAGAACTTTAGAAATACATTTAGGAACATAATTCATGTATTTGTGACTTTTTCCCTCCCTAAATGGCTAATTGTAGAAGAAAAATGAGTGAGCGTAAGAACTTCCTGGATGGTAACCTATTCCGCTGTTTGCTTTGGACTGTTAGGAGTTCTTGTGTTTTTAAAATAGGGCTGTCACCAATTCGGTCACTTAAAGAAAAGGGGTCGGGGTGGAGGGAATATGGAAGGCTGTCCTCCTTTCCCCCCTCAGCCACATCTAGCTCTTGCTCTGGAAAACCCCAGGGCAAACTGAACTGCCCGCAGCCAACCAACCAGCAGCCCCCATGAAAAGCTGGAACCCAGCTGCCCAATTCGGTAGCTCCCGTCCAAAGCCAGACAGGTGGCAGCCCAGATTGAATCTGTTGTTGTGGGAATGATTTGATTCACAAACAGGGTTATTAAATTTTATATGGAGACACAGGCGAAAGTCACAAGATCCTGGAGAGAAAGACCTGATTCACATAAATTTGTCTTAATAGCTGTGAATTCGGGAGCATAAAGCAGAAAAGAAATTAATGGAAAGGCATTTCACCTCCTCCGTCTGCCTGCTCCCCTCCACTCCCAGGCACATAATATGCCCACACGCACATAGATCAACAACTGCCACGACTCCATCCAGCCCTCCGCAGGAGGAGCCCGGCACATTGATCCGAGCCCGTTTTGACATATAAACTCCAATTTGGCCCCAAGTCACTGCGAGTGGACACTGCCACCAACGGCTCTGACACTAGGTTATTTGTTGTTGCTGTTCGCTGTCCCTGTTTGCACATTAATCCAGTGACAATTAGGTGTCAGCGAGCGTTGTTTCTGCTTAGCTGATAGCCTTGGGCTCTGCGCTTGAAGCCCTAATCAGGAGTGTAAACTCTGCTATATTTCAATTTGGAGAAGCGCTCTTCCGCTAAGAGGCCCCTGGCACTGCGATAAATAAAACGCCTATTTACTCTATTGCCACACTTAGACATCTAATGCACTTACTACCAGCCCCCTAATCATAGCCTACAGTTAAAACCGCCTATAAATCACTCCGTTCTCATCCTGCACATTAGTGAAGCCATTTTCCCCAAACCCCACAATGAGCACTGTTTCCTTTTCTTGTTAGTCAAAAGCTAGATGATTTTTATTAGGTTAAAGACGAGTTCACAGATGGTAAATCGCGTGGAGAGAAATGAGCTGGAGAGTTACACCTAGTCAGCGCGGGACACGGCGCCCGGGCCGAGGGTGGGATGCGGTTCTTGAACCCGGGCCTCAGGACCCCTAGGCGCGGTCAGATCCCAGCTGCCGCCCCACCTGCACGTCCACCGAGCGTCCCGCCCTGCGGCCTCGCCCCACAGACACCCCCATTCCCCCACCCCCAGCAACCCGGCGCCAGCAACCTGGCGCGTCCGGCGAAGGCTGCGGCCTGGCCTGGGGACTTCGCACACTCGGACGGGGTGGGCTCGGCCAGCATCCTCCTCTAGAGCTATCCGCACCGCCCCCCCCCAAAATGTAAAAACAGCCCCATTCGCCTTGATCTCGCTGTGCACGTCTCCCACCGACGCCTGCTCCGAGGCGAGACCCGCTGGAGGCCCCGCGCGGCACGGCCCCGGGGGACCGCGCGCAACAAAAGCCCAGCCCGCAGCCCCTGCTCCTCGCCTTCCTTTTCAATTCTCCCCCGATCTCAGGTGGAATTAGGAGGATTAAAGCGGCGAGTAAATGAGGCGAGTGTGCAAAATGACTCCTTTCTGAACCAAACGGCATGCTCCGTGCTGGGGAAATGAGATGCACATTTAAATCTCATCCATCCACCGCCTGCGGCCACCGCCATGTACCTGCCTACTTAGCCCAAGGGTTAATTAATTGAGGCTTCAATGCACTATTGCAAGAGCATTATTGCATTTGATACTCTACATCTGTGATTTAAAACTCTTTCAGTCCCTTGTCAGCAAGGGAGGGTTTTTAACTAGGAAATTAGCATTCAGATAAGGGAACGCTCTATTTGCTTCTGAAAGGAAGGAAATATTAAGGATGCTGGTGCACAAACCGGGCTGTCATATCCTGTCCCATCCTGGAGGGAGCGCGAGGGCCCGGCTCCCTCGGGAGCGGAGGCGGCCGGGCCGGCCTCGTGCACCGCCGCCCTGCGCGAGGGGCGGTCAGGAGGGGGCCAGGGCGGCCAGCGGGACCCCACTCCTCGCAGTCTCCAACCTGCTGGGGTATGTTTGCCCTGCAAAGTCCAATAATATATTTTCTCCCCACTTCTTAGGAGCTGATTCTTCTTAAAATGCATTGCCACGTTACCTCAAACATTGGCTTTGTGACTTCCCTGCGGGGCTCAGACAGAGGAAGTAACCCAGTTTCTTAAGGAAGAATGAGTGGTAAACATCGCAACAGAATTCTAATGACTGAAACAAAATCAGGGACAGGATTGCTGTTGGTGATTATTTACTCTTATGATTTTAAGTATTGAATTCAGGAGCTACACACACTTAAACACTTTCCCTACTTAAAATTCTTCAGCAATTCTGGCATAATTTTACCGGCTGCACGCGCGTGCGCGTGTGTGTGTGTGTGTGTAATGAACTATATAACAACAACGAAAAATAGTAGTTGACAAACTAATGTTCTGGATCAGAAACCAGTTAGAATCGTGCCCCCTAATCAGGCTGTAATGTCAGATGTTGACATCGTTTTTATGCAAAATAGAGACATCTTTAAGTTCTGGACTCACAGACAAGAACCTATGAAAAATGAAACAAGAACACAACAACAGCAACAAAGAAAACACACAACAAAAAGCCCTTTGGCACTTGCTAACTATAAGATGAACAAATTGCTGGTGGCATAAAATGTTCCCTTTCTTGAGCCCTTCATGACCAGGAGAATTTGGAAGACTCAGGAATCCTCGATAACACTTTGCCAAGTGCAAGGAGTTGTAATTTCTTCTCTGCTGATACTGCTGAACCATGGCCTTAATCAGGTGAAATAACATCACCTACAGTGGAATTCAGTTGGGATGCCCAAGTCAACAATCTGATCTGAATGAAGTTCTTGGGGATTTCCATTAATCAGGCCAAAGACTGGGAAGTAGATTTGATGGTGTGTGTGTGTGTGTGTGTGTGTGTGTGTGTGTGATGTCAGTCAGACGATGTACATTTTTTTTCTAATAATGATCCAAATTCTGTCTGTGGGTACTTCTTATTGAATGATCAAGTATCAGATGTCTGGATGCTTTGTAGATGCTAGTCATTGCCTGCCTTGCTTAAAACCTACTTTTTTACATCTTCTCAGTGGTATTTAAAACTGATATTACGCATAAGAAATAAGAGTTGGGCTATGTGGTTGCCTTATGGTTTCTTGGCTATTTCCATTCAAACCTTGAGTCACAATGCCAGTTTATAAGTTGCTCTGGTCCATTTTGTTCCTAAGGGCCAACAAGTCTAACATTGTTATGTACATAACATTTCAAGTGTTTTATATAATACATCCAGTCCGTATAACATCGTCTCATTGGTGGCAGTCACCTTTCTGCTACCACATGCAGAGACACCAGATATTTTCCATTATTTTAAAGCTGTTTGATATAATCCTCCAGAAATAGGAAAACTAGAACTTGCTTTTGTGTCAGCTTTGTACCACATTTTTCCGACATTGCTCACACTGGTTCATAAGGGAGGCTTTTTCCCCTGACTCCTGGGTGGCCTGCATTGGGGTCTTCCAAATAAAAGAGCACCACAGGAAGAGCACACAGCATTTTGGAAGAGGAGAAACACACGAGTAACTCAATAAACTCTGAAAATTGATAAAATGAAATGGTGAATTTTTGAATCCATATACTTGACAGCTATGCTTTAGGGATATTCAGTGACATCAATCTCCTGAGATTACCCTGCTTTCACAACAGAAGGAGAGATCTACACGTGTGGAGTGGCTCACAGGCCCGCCTGGATACCACTTGCTATCTGGGAAGAAACATGGAACTATGTGCTGAATGGCTTGATAACGATATACCTAATCTGAGCATCCTTCTTACGCATGGAGCCAGCAAACGTATACAAGGAAACAGACTCTGTCCAAACTATAATGAGATAGAAAGTGAAAGTAATTCTCGCTAGGAAACCAGTACCCAGGAAAAGCTTTCCGCAAGAAGGAGTGTGAGTATCTGAGACGGCAGAGCATAAAATTAGCCACAAGAATTTCTCTAATGGGTGAGTCTATTTCTTGCCTCCCCACCCAAATCCCCTCTAGCTGCATCTCCTCTTAGGTCCACCTGGAACTTCTCTTGCAGGTTCCTAAACAAGGCACTAAATGATGCTCTCAGCTTTCTATGTTGCAGGGTCAGAGGGAAAAAAGGCACATACCCCTCTTTCCCCAACACTGTGACATTCCTGATAGAAGCAAGGGCTGTGTGTCATCTTGAAGCTTCCCTACTGCCTCCTCACTGAACAGTACCCAAAATAGGCTCTGCACAAATAACTTGCTGGATCAACTAGAGAAATCTCATTATGACACAGAGGACCATTCCAAATCCCCAGAGTGCAGTTCCGTGGTACTGAAAAAATAGCCTAAAAGTGAGCCATTGCCAAGGGCTGAGAGATTCTAAGTACACATGGATGTGTAGATGGATGGAATGAAGGTCCCTCTGAGCACCCCTTTCCTAGATGGCCGATTTGGGGCAAAGTGGATCGCAGCCTTCCTCGTGAGAAATCTGTTGAACAATGTGAGGATAAAGTAACAATTTTTTTAGGTTTATTTATTTATTTTGAGAGAGACAGAGACAGCACAAGTGGGAGAGGGACAGAGAGAGAGGGAGAGAGAGAATCCCAAGCAGGCTCCGTGCTGCCAGTGCAGAGCCCGAGGTGGGGCTCAAACTCACAAACCATGAGATGGTGACCTGAGCTGAAACCAAGAGTCAGACGCTTTACCGACTGAGCCACCCAGGCACCCTGAGGATAAAATAACTATTAAAAAAAAGAAGAAACTAGTAGCAATCTTTCTTTATGTAGAAACCATGACCGTTTTGCCAACTAAAAGATACTAATGTTCCCTGCTTCTGTTATCTGCATTGATAGTGGTGACCCACATCCCTTGTTCAGAACAGAAAGTGTGGGTGAGGAAACCCAACTCATCTCTCCCTCCCATGGGTAGAAGGGAAATGATTCTATCTGTTCCTTTGCTACAGATACCAAGAGACAGGTGAACGCCTTGGGGTCAACCCTAGAAGACCCATCAGTAAAAGCCAAGAGAAGGGGGGTGCCTGGGTGGCTCAGTCGGTTGGGCATCCGACTTTGGCTCAAGTCATGATCTCATGGTTTGTGGGTTTGAGCTCCGTGTCAGGCTCTGAGCTGTCAGCTCAGAGCCTGAAGCCTGCTGCAGATTCTATGATTCCCTCTCTCTCTGTCTCTCTCTGCCGTCCCTCACTTGCTCTCTCTCACTTTCTCAAAAAAATAAACATTAAAAAATAAAAGCCAAGAGAAGATAAAAGCTAGAACCACCTCAAACTCCTTGAATTCGCAGGGAATGAAATACAAATTATAAACACAAAGACTGGTACATAAGCAAGTACGTGAACTTTTCCTGGTGGCAAAGGAACCTGATGATGAAAGGTTTAAAGAAATAACACTTTTTAAGTAAGGTGTCTTATTTTGGTAAACACTGATGGAAAGAGGTGTGAGTAGTTTAAGCAAAGGTGATTGTTTTGGAAGGGAGCGGGCAGTATATTTGCTTTAAAAACAATAAAAATCGAGTTGAAAAGTGCCAGATTTTTTAAGAGAAAAGAGCATCCTCTCAGTTAATGGTTTTCTTTTCCTTAGTAAAGAAAAAGCAAACTCACACAGAAGCTTCTGTACAAGTGCCATGCTAGGCAGCACGTAAGAAAAGCCGCAGGCATCTGTGGGGATTCAGGATCTCAAGGTTCTTAGCGTCGAGACGATCTGGAAAGAGATTATTTCATTAGCCACACCCTCAAAGTTGGCCCTGTTAGCAAGTGTAATAGGACTTTTTTCAGTTTCATAAAATATCTTGATAACTGGAAAGTGCCAGTTAATGGTAGCCTGTTCCAACTATGAATTTCACAAAGATTAATATACCCCTTTAGGTTTCTTAAGATTCTATCAGGAGGCCTTCCTGAGTCTTGGGTGTTTTACAATCTCTGTGGGCACGAAGCTCAACTGAAACTACCATTCAACAGCCTAACTGTCATCTTCATCTTCTTCTGGCATAAAAATACATATTTTTTTCCCATAATAAAGATTTTTTATAATAGCAATAAAGTAACTCCAGAGAACATGGTTGTCTTGAGATAGCTTAACTGTGTCTGGTATCTCATAACGCCCTGGGGATACAGCAGGCCCATAATACTCCCTTTTGCTGCCATGTCTTTGCTTAATTAAGGAATAAAGCCAAAAGGTCAATGCTGGAGAAAAATGTAAATCTTCAAAACTTTTCATTCTTGACCCAAACTCTGTGTCGTAAAACCTCGGCTATCTCTGCTAATAAGGAGCACACACACCCCGTCAGCCAGGGGAAGCCAGAATACACATTACATCTTGAAGATATGCTTGTGACACCATGAAAATAAATTCCTGACCTCTGGACTTGGAATTATGATTCTTTCTTCTTACAGAGAGACCCTCACAAACTATCTGCTTATCCCCAGTGAATGGAAAGCACTAAAGCAGAAGCCATCCACTTTGTCAAACATGATTTGCCACTGTATTGCAATGCATCAAACATGGTGTTGACTCTCACACAGCTAGAAGGCGAGAAAGCGAGGTTTGTGTGTGTCATAGAGAGGGAAAATGAATATGTATATTCATCTCTACGGCTTATTCGTTATTCCATTGCTGCTGTGAATGCAAAATACGATTTCAGCTCCAATCGTTTTATTAGTTCACTGATTACTGTCCATCATAATGAGCAAGGTGGTTTGGGCACTGGTTTAGTTTACTGGAGCTGCAGGCTTTTGCAATGGAGGTTTACAGACTGTATCATAGGTGCCACACTCAAAATGGATATTTCTGACCAATGATACTCATTTTAAACAGGAGATGTTCAGTCCCTAAACTGATTTGTTAGCACTGGTACAATAAAATAATAAATATTTACTTGCCTTCTAGAACTAGAACCTTCATATCACATTCATGGCTATGCTAATTGGAGGAAAAGTGTTATTCCATTATGGAACTAATTACATGTCATCTGCTTCTCTCTCAGATGAATCAATGGACAGACAGATGCTATGCTGATCAATTAATGTTGTGATAGATCAATCAGTTGATCTGGACTTAGGAATATGTATTTATGGAAGACAGAGAATGATTCATTTTTTTTTCCAGCAAATATGAGAATCCAAATGTGACTTTATTGTACAGATGGGAACAGATCGTGAGCAAAGAGTTGCCATTGTATTCTTGCTGTGAAAAAGAAAATTCATCCTTCTTCTTTTGCTTACATATTCAACAGACATTATGGCTCAATAAAAATGGGATGTTTAAATATTTGATAAACATGGGTAGAGCAATGCATTGCTAAAACTGCTAGAGTAGCCTGGCAGATTCTCATGGAAACATAAATTAGCTTGTATACAAATGGAACTGTTTGGTAATTCTGGCCTTAAAATTACCTCTTTCTCTCCTATATCTCACTTTTTTTTTCTTTTCAATTGTTATCTGATAGGGCTTGGGTTTTCACTGGATGTGTCTAAAACTATGCAAACTGCCAGCTTCACTAATCAAGTTAAATGGATCTCACACTAGTGCCTAGACATTTGCAGGCTTCTCTTAGCTATCATCCAGTGGAAGCAAAGAGAGGGGGGTCTCAAGCTCTTGTGATTTCTCATCATTGACACAGTCTTCATATCAGTCTGAAAGTCAAGTGCAATAAACTCATTACTAACGTGAAAACCTCCTCAGGTTGGTCTATACTCATTTCCTGCAGTGAAAGCTGACCCTACCATGCCCCTTGAGGGGAGGCTGGTCCTTGAGCCTGGTTTATAGGAGACTCCCTCTAACCAGCACGGAATTTCGGCTGGGCAGAGAGAAGTGGCATCTGGTGGGCCAAGGGATGCCTAAGAGGGAGGTGCACGGCTGTCCGTGAGGCTTTGCCAGATGCTAGCATTTTATCTAGATGAGCTCTGGACTTGATGGATAGAATATAGAAACAAGAAATAAAAAGGCAGAATTTCCAAGTGTGTGTGTGCATGTGTGTGTTTACATTATGACAATTGTTTCACCTGGCCTCCCTTTTGTGATTCAGAAAGCCAGTCTGCTGTTGGTGTTTCTCAAATCCAAAAACAGTAAATGAAGCCATGGGATTTATAAAGTCAAATGGCTGACATACTTGGTCAAAATAGGCTCGTATACCGATGGCTTTTAGTAAAATTAGATGAAGAGTAGGATTATAGCAAGGATAACAAATGTGGAATTTACCCAGCAAACATAGAGGCCATTGGAGAGGTTGAGTTTATGGAGCTGTCAAATAGATAAATAAATACACTTTTGCTGAGAGCCTGCTAAATGTCATGTGTGGAACAAGGTGATCCACCTAAGAAAGAGAAGTAGTGATCATATTGAATTATGACCATGGGAACAGAAAATGCTCTGTCTAGATCAGGGTTTCCTGAAGTTTGGGGCTTCAGTACTAGACCCAGATGTTAGTCACCCAGGCTCTGCCCTCTCTACTACATCAGGTTGGTGTAGATAAGGACGTGAGAGTGAGGTGGAATGGGAGGTTAAAAACTGCTCCATTTTAAAAAAGCATTTCAGATGATTCTTTCCCACATTGAAATCTAAAGATGCTGATCTAAGCCATTGGTCCTCTCGTTAAATGAGAGCAAGACTCTTGCAATCTGTTCTAGCTATTGTTTGTTCGCTAGTGTATTAGTTGCCTATGGCTGCTGTAACTAAATCTGCAACCCACATATTTAGTGGCTTAAACCAAAAGAAATTTATTCTCTTGCAGTTGTGGAGATCAGGAGTTCGAATCAGTTTCACTGGGCCTAAGTGGAAGCGTTGGCAGAGTCATACTCTAAGAGACAATCTGTTCCTTACCTTTTCTAGCTGCTAGAGCTGTATTCCTCTTAACCCTTGGCTCATGGCCCCTTCTTCCATCTTCCAACCCTTCTTTGCTGTACTCTGCTTGTCACATGGCCTTCTCTGCTGTGTCAGATCTCCCTGTTTCCCTCTTATAAGGACATTCATGATTGGACCATCAGGATAATCCAGAATAATCACCTTAACTCAAGATCCTCAACTGAAATTCATCTTGAAAAATCTTTTTTTTTACCATATGAGGCAACATTCACAGGTTCCAAGGACTAGAACATGGGTATCTTTGGGGGCCATCATTCAGCCTACCATGCCAAGTCTCGACAATTTCTTTTTTTAAGTGAGGATTATTGAGGTATGGTTTATACATAATAAATTCACCCATTTAAAATATACGTTTTGATGAGTTTTCACAGTTGTATAACTACTATCACAGTCAAGATATAGAACATTTCCATTGGCCCCAAAACTTCCCCTATGCATCATTATAGGAATCTGATTTCTGTCCCTATAATTTTGCCTTTTCTAGAATGTCATATAAATGGAATCATATAGTATATACAGTTTTTTTGTGTCTTCTGGATTCTTTCACTTAGAATGATTTTTCTGAGATACATCCATATTGTTGTGTGTTCCTTCCTTTTTATTGCTGTATGGCATTCCATTGAATGGATATACCACAATTACTGAATTCATTCACCAGTTAATGACATTTGGGTTGTTTTCTCTTTGGGCCAATTAGGAATAACGGTGTTATTAACAGTTGCTTGTAGATCTTTGTGTGGACCTGTTTACATTTCTCTTGAGTAAATACCTAGGAGTTGATAGATTGTGTGATATGTATGTGTTTAGCATTTTAAGAAACGGTTGAACAGATTTCCAAATAGCTGGATAATTTTGCATTCTTATTCGTGGGGTATGAGAAAGTTCCAGTTCCTCCACATCCTCACTAACACTTGATATGGTCTTTCTTTTTAATTTTAGCAATTCTAGTAGGTATGTAGTGAGATCTCATTTTAGTTTTAATTTGCATTTCCCTGATACACAGTGGTGTTTAACACATTTTCATACACCAATTAGCTATTTGTTTACCTTCTTTGGTGAAATGTCTTTTCCATTTTTTTTGGCCCATTTTTTAATTGTTGATCTTCTTACTGAATCATCAGACGTCTTTATATAGTCTACATACAACTCCTTCATCAGATGGGTTAGACGAACATCTCCCTTCATCTGTGGCTTATCTTTTCACTTATTAACATCAATCATTTCTTAGGTTGGGAGTTGGGGTTAAAAAATCCACCTAAAGAGAATTCATAATACAAAACTTAAGAGGGGAAAGCTTTTAAAAAGTGAAACTAAATTAACTTACATATATCTTTTGAACCTCAATTTTGGTCTTAAAATTAGTTACCTGAGGAAGAAAGTCATCTGGATCTCAGTCTCCGGGACTCCTGTTTTTAATTTCCTGCTACATGACTGAAAAATTCCCTTTCTTCAACTGTAATTTTCATGGGGCACAAAATAGCGTTTGTTATTCTCTCAACATTTGGCTCTGTAGCAATTGTAAAATGCTAATCATGGTGCTGAGATGACATTCCTTGGTGACATTGGCATATCGCAAAAGGTGTTTGGCAGGATCTGGGACTATACATATTGAAGTTGTTTATTTATTTTTGTTTAAGAAACAGACAGACAAGTTAATTTCACCTCCATTTGGGACACAGAAAAGAATCAATGTTTGCCAAATAGAAAAACACAAAATTGGTAAAGGGAAAAAAAATTGTATTTTCAAGCTTCTAAGATGGAATTAGAAACAGAAGGGGGGGGGTTACACAAATGACTAGAGAGTGTCCCTCTTAAAATTGCCTCAGGCTTCTATTTGAAATTCTTGCTTCTTGAAAGTTCCCTGGGTGAAGATTCTGTCACATGCTAAGAGTACAAAGCAACTTCAAAATACCTGGCTGGCATTTTCAATGACTGGGCACTGTTTTAAAAACATTCTGTGACTTGAGAGTTGGGTGAATACCAAAAATTGGAATGTACAAATTGCTTCCTGCTAGAAATACACCCTTGTTTGAAGAAGGTTTCACAGGGCAGAGCCATATTTTAACACCCTGAACCTCAACACCCTCTGTCTCTCTGGGGAAGAAATGCCTAAGTAATGTTCTGAAAACCAGAACCCAGTTCCCTTAGGTCAGGGCACCCAGATCAGGGTGGGAGTGGGGCCACGTCACCCTATCTTGGTAGAGAGAGAGGGGAGAACAGGACAAAGCCTTCCCTGGGGCTCTTGCCCCACCACTGCTGAAACGGCGCCCTGGAGAGAAATGTTATCAAACCATCTAATTCTGCCCTCCTGTCAGCTTGACAGGGACTTCGAATGCACAAGTGGCCCAGAGCTGATTACCTTCAGGTGCGGTTAGGTCGAGTTAAAAATTCCATTAGCAGTGCACAGGCATTGGGAACAAGGTTTCACAGGGGTGGGCTTTTTCTAGTTAACAGAGAAGAAATGGCTTCTCATTTCACAGTTATCGCAGGGAGAGGACTCAGGTTCGTTTACATTCTACCAGGGGAAGCGTCTGGCTCCACAGGCCTGGAGGCAGAGGCCAGGAGTCAAAGAGGGAACATACTTTTCAGAGGGAAAACCGGTTGTCCCCCAGCCACGGCACCAGGCACAAGACCGGAGAGGGAGGGCCTACTTGGAACAGCCTCACATTAGAGTCCCACCCAGCCACTGCCGCCAGTCACCCTGGTGCCCCTGCCCCCGCTCGTTTCTCAACCTAATTGTTTTTCATTTTCTCATAATAACCCTCCTCCTTCACCCTAAACCAAACGCTGAAACATTGCCCTCTATTTACCAAGCTCCAAGGCGTGCAATAAAGGTGAGTGCTGTTTGCTACTCTCTGCCTTGCTTTTAATTTTATTCCAGAAGAAAATCAATTAGACCGTCAGCGTCCCATCCTCCTTCTTTGAGGCTTTTGGGCCTGAATAGCTCATAGAAGTACTTCCCCTGGCCTCAATATTTAATAAATGCTTGATTGTAATGGTTTTAAAAGGAAACAGAAAAAAGAAAAACAAGAGGAGATAAGCGGTCAGGCAACTTCAGAACAAAACTAGGCATTTGAAAGGACTCTTTAGGTTTGAGCTGTTTTTCCACTCAGGCAGCCTCCTGTATTGCTGACATTGTTTTACGATCAGGGCTTATACTCTCTGCTTTTTTCCTCATCTGCACACTTAAGCTGTTCATTAGCTCAGAATGGGGCATCCTGGCAGAGCGAGGAACCAACAAAGCAGTCACTGAGTTGCTGAGAGAGTGGCTGTTTCTCCTATGTAGTGGTTGTCTTGGGCCTTCCTGGGAGCCCTTGCCAGCTCCCTTCTGTCTGGCACCAGTTTAAATGGAGGGTGAGGCCCCAGCAGCCGGGTACGGCAGCCAGCATGGGAATGTGTGGGGTCAGAGAACGGGGAGGGCTGGAGCCCCAAACAGGCACTGAGCAAACACCTTCTGGGGCTTCCCACTGACCTCATAGTCAGCCTGGCATTCAGGGGCTTCCATCGATCTGTCAGATATTGGCATGATGGTTTGCACACTTAGCTGCAACATTGATCACAATGTGGCCGGGGGGCTATGAAGGGTTCAAGGATATGGTGTGCTAAGGTACAAGGGCAGAGGGCTACCCATGCCAGGTGGGCACAAGAGAGGCCCTCAGATGTTTTTGGAAAAGGCCACGGGGGGCCTTGGTGCTGAGCACCGCAAAACAAAAAATCAACATAGAGAGCCAATGCTTTCTGGGCTGTTCCCAGATAAGTACCTGTTTCAGTGTCTTATTCTCTCAACAAGAGATGAGCCCCTGAAGTCAGGGAACTTGTGGTCCTCACTGCCACACATCTGGGCTATAACACTCCTGTCTCAAGAAGGTGTCTGGTGTGTGTTGCAAGGAAGAGAGAAGTCATGGTGGGGACAGGAGCAGGGGACATCGGGAATCCCTGCTCTGCTCAGGATGCGGCTATGAGAGGAAACATGGTTTTGAGAGGACACTGAGCCACCTCCTGGGGTCTACACAGAGGTCTGTTGCCACCGACCCCTGCAAAGGACAGGAGAGTGTCCTCCAGATCTGAGAGGGAAAGGGCAGTTCAGGAGTGTGGGAGTCAGCCCCAACCTGGCTAGCTTGCCTTCAAGTTTGTTGCTGGCCCTAGAGATGGCCTCTGGGGGCATGGGAGCAGATGCAGAGGAAGGTTCCTTGATTTTCTCCCTCTGCCACTGGCCTCAAGTCATTCATTGCAAGGCTGGTCTGGGTAGTGGTTAGACATTTGACATATTTTAATCCCTGGCAAGCGGAAGAGTCTCTACATTTTTCAGCAGAGATGACTACTGATGATCACTATGGATATCGCCAACAGGGCAGAGCACCCTCTCAGCCAGAGCAATGCCTTTGACGGGGAGCCTTTGCCGTGGTTCACATGCCTACCTGAATGAGGTATGGGGTTTCTGAAGATTGTTGTTAGGTTTCATTTTCTTCTTGAACGTGGGGCTGTACACAGGGTTACTGGCACAAAATGTGCCACACTTTCTGTGGGATAACCTCCCTGAGTTAGATTCCTGCAGCTGGCTCCCTTCCTCCTCCTAGACACCTTTTCTCTTCCCCACATCTATTTTCATCACAGCCCCCACCCCTCGAGTAATTAATAATCTGCAAACGCTCCTGCCAGCCAATGTGGTCCTCTTTGCTGCCACAGGCTCTGTGCAATTGTGGTCACAGACAATCAGATTAAATGTCCTATCACCCAGCATTGATCAGATTAGCAACCTTGTGACTATTCATTAATTGTATTTTCTCTTGGAGCCCTATTCAACTCAATACCAAATGCATCGTTTGTGGCATAAAAAGTAAACACAAATAGGATGTTTGTTACTTTTAAAATGAACTATCTACTACTTTTCAAAACAGGGTATAAGAGGATAGGGAGGATAATGCAATGCTAATTTTCCTGGGGCAAAATAGCTAAGCTAGGAGATTTCTCAAGAGTCATTAAATTTCTATAAAAGGCCTTTTAAGATTCCTATTTCTTCAGCGGTTCAGGAAACTCCACTCTACCTTGGTAAATTTGGCCAGAGTCCCTGGGGCTGCTTTTTTTGTGTGGTAGAAGTCAGAGAGGGCAGGCAAAACTCAGGAAGCCAAGGGGAATAGAAACTGGGTTATTTATGTAAGTGACTGGAGGAATCTCAAGTTCTATATGGGGTTTAAATACAATAGGAGGAAGCAGAATTTACCAAGGGCACTTCTCTGCTTGGCACACCCGAGGTCCAGAGGCTGGGCAGTGTTGTGCTGAATGACGCTGAGTCCAGCCAGAGGACGAGGAAGGAACCTTAAGGGGATGGTCACTTCATCTTAATTCTTCACAACGTCTGCCTGAAGAAACTGAGGCCTGGACAGGAGGGAGGCTTGATGGAGGTCACTCACTGGGTGGTGAAGCAAGTAAGTGGCACGCCTTCCACTAAGGTTACCGGCAGCCATCTGACATCTTGAGGGTCACAAGCAAACAAGAGTGTTTCACCAACTGCTCCTTTTCCAGGTTCATAGTGTTCCCATGGGAAGAAATTTAGAAAAATAGCTGTTAAACAGTTATCCATAAAAATTCCCTGAGGGTGCGATCTATCAGTGAGAATAGTCTCCCTAGAGAAATGGTTAAGAATGTCATTATTTGAGGGGCACCTGGATGGCTTGGGTCAGTTAACCGTCCCACTTCACCTCAGGTCATGATCTCACAGTTCAGTTCCTGAGTTCCAGCCCCGCGTCGGGCTGTGTGCTGACAGCTCAGAGCCTGGAGCCTGCTTCAGATTCTGTGTTTCCCTCTCTCTCTGCCCATCCCCTGCTCACGCTGTCTCTTTCTCTTAAAAACAAACATTAAAAAAAGGAATGTCATTATTTGATACTATTAAAATTATATTACCTGGAGAACTGAGGGAAACGGGGAAACAGGGCTCTTGGAAGAATCCATAAACAGAAGCAATGTCACATGTTCTACCATCACGTACTTGTCGTGGGAACATTTGCATTTTCCTTGTGCACTTATATAAAGCCACTTCTTTCCCAGTCTATAGCAGAGAACACCTGCTACTTGGATTTTTTTTTTTTTTTTACTTTTTATTTATTTTTGACAGAGAGAGAGAGAGAGAGAGAGAGAGAGACGGGGGGGGGAGGGGCAGAGAGAGAGAGAAGGAGACACAGAATCTGAAGCAGGCTCCAAGCTCTGAGCTGTCAGCACAGAGCCTGAGTGGGGCTCAAACCCACCAACAGAGAGATCGTGACCTGAGCCAAAGTTGGACGCTTAACCTACTGAGCCACCCAGGTGTCCCTGGATTTTTTAATTTTTTTATTATTTAAAAAAAATTTTTTTAACGTTTATTTATTTTTGAGACAGAGAGAGAGCAGGGGGAGGGCCAGAGAGAGAGGGAGACACAGAATCCGAAACAGGCTCCAGGCTCCAAGCTGTCAGCACAGAGGCCGACGGGGGGCTTGGACTCACAGATCACGAGATCATGACCTGAGCCGAAGTCGGACGCTTAACCGACCGAGCCACCCAGGCGCCCCATCCCTGGATTTTTTAAAATATAATGTTCATAACTGACTGACAAGCTCCAGGCACCATGCTGGGCACTTTACCTCATTGGTGACTTTTAGGTTCCCTTCCCACACACACTGTCTCTGCAGAGGACTTTCTCATACGTGTTGGGCAGCGGGGCGGATACTGGCGCAGGACCATAGTCCGGTTCAAGATGTAGAACTTGGCAAGGGACTGGCTGCTCCAAAAACCTGCTCCCTCATCATTGAAATGCAGATGAACACAGGTCCTCCAAAACCCGGCTACTGTGAAGGCACTGAGAAAAGGTAGGTTAAGAAATGATTAGCTGAAGGGGTGCCTGGGTGGCTCAGTCAGTTAAGCCTCCGACTTCAGCTCAGATCAAGATCTTGCAGCTTGTGAGTTCGAGCCCCACTTTGGGCCCTGTGCTAACAACTCAGATTCAGGCAGAGCCTGAAGCCTGCCTCAGATTCTGTGTCCTCCCTCTCCCTCTGCCCCTTCCCCGCTCGTGGTCCATCTCTGTTTCTCAAAAATAAATAAATGTTAAAAATTAAAACAATAATAATAAAAAGAAATGATTAGCTGAAGACCAAGCATAGGAGGCCTTCCATTGGGAAAGAGAGCTTAAAAAAAAAAAAGGTACAATCAGTGTGAATCTACTGTTTTCCTTTCCCACTTAGATGTTTTCCATATTTCTTTATTATTTACTTCTGATAGCCTGTGAATCTCATAGGAGCACAAATCCTCTCCAAAACAGATTTAATTGGGGGTAAAAAGGAAAAAGGCGGGAATCCTATGAAACAGAAATCCCTGTGGCCATGTAAATGTGAGGGGTAAACATTTCGCTGACAGAAAGACTCGAGTTTGTTATTCCATGAAAATCTACCTAATCTATAGGTTACAGTGCTACCCCAAAAGGTTAGGTTAAATTCACCCTTAGAGAAATTTTAATTTCAGTATTACTCTTGTTATAATCTGGGAGGTTTCCCAAGATGGAAATGACAGTAGAAAAATAGGGGCCCATCTGAGAAACTCATCTAACAGGCAATTTGGGGGCAAATATATATATTCTGCTTTGTATAGTTTAGCACTAAAATGTATTTGAGTATTACCTAAGAACATGTCTACTTAATCTTAACCAATGGGTTATGGGAATCATCAAAAATCAAACACAATAAAAAGGAACAATATTTATGGCATTTTAAAGTCTATCCTATTATTGGTTAGTGCTCCCCTCAATTGTTTAACTGCAATTGGTTCCACTTTCTCAGTGTGGATGATTTTTATACATCTGAGTTAAAAAATAATGCTGCTTGCAAGTGAAAAGTTAAAGACCAAGACAAGGCCTATTAGAATAACATTACACTTTTTTATTCCCTGCACTTATTTCGTCAATTACTAATTATTTCCCTTTTCCTATGCAACAAAATAGAAGCCATAAAATCTTTGATTTAATGAAAACTTCTTTACCAAATAGGTCCTCCAACTCTGCTGAAGGCTTATAGGTAATTTATCTACCTCAGTAGGCAATGACCTTTTGTGAATCATGAGTCATTCCTCACTCCTAATGAGATGGATCCAGATGCCATCCCACCCTCTGCATGGCCCCCCGCCTTCCTCCATCCGAGGGAGGCGGCACCGCTCTGCGCCCTGCCTCCCAACTTCTCCGAAGTGGGATGTAATTAGTCCCTGCACCGTGAACCTGCTCAGGAGGGAATCATCCTCGTCCCTGCGCTTCCTCCTTAAGGTGGCCGAACACTGAATATTCTCTAAATGGCCCCGAGAAAAAAAGGGTGAGGGGTGGGAGAGGCCAAGAAAAGTCTGATCATTGTCTGAGCAGAAAGAACTTCCTGGTGCCTCGAGAGGACTCTCTGCCTACTCTTCTCAAACCACAGTCATGGAGAAATAACCTGGTGCTGGGAATACCATCTAGGACTCAGTGTTTTAGCAGCAAAGAGCAGTGCATACTGAGAGCCACGCTGTGGTCCTGTGGTCTCCCAGCACTTTTGACTGAGTAGATTCCAGTGTATACGTTTATTTGTAAATTGGATTCTGTATTGCTGACTGTATATTATACACATGTATTACTACTTATAATGTATTACTAATTATATATACATGGGGCACTAACTATATATATTACTGTACATGTATATTTACTGCCCAGTACAATATAGTAAGTGCGTTATAAAGCAAATACAATAACAGAACAGGCATGAGATAAATAATAAAGATGAATAAAGGTTTTAATATCTTCTCCCTGTTTACTTCTGGATATTATAAATCTTCTGCTTCCTAGGGGTCCAGAGAGGGAGGAAGGACACTTGTGCTCTTCTTGGTCCTAGTAGATCACCACATGGCCAGAGTAACAGTGCTGGCGCCACTTCAACTCCCCATATCACATGTGCTGCCCACCAGTGTCTGAGGTGAAGGAACGGGAGGTTAACGAAAGATCCACTGGTTTCCCTCACCCCACCTCACCCCACCCCTGCAACATGTTTTTCATGCTATGCTTTCCATTTACAGGAGCGGCCTTTGCTAGGAGATTGAAAATATTTGCAGATGAACAGCTCTGGAGTTCCTTCCAGAATGTCTGATGAATTCGTCTTCAAAAGAGGTGGGCAATGGTGGAAGGTCTAGAAACACGGCTGCAGGCTGAGGAGAGGTAGGCATAGGCGACCCCACTCTGGCCCGTCGTGCACAGCCTGAGAACGCCACACTGCCGGGGGCTCCCACATAGGCGAGGGCTTGTCCTTTCTCACTGCAAAGGCAGAAGGAAATTAGAAGTGGTCTTTCACTGGTGCCTTCACCAGAGGAACATCCACCTGAATGGAAGGGATGTGAACCTTGCAAAGGTACCAGCAGGTAGGGGGCATGGAGGGTGCATGGAGCGACATCAGTTGGAACATTTCCACACCTGACTTTGATTGCTTCTTGCAGCCACGTCTGTACAGCATGATCAATAGTTGAAAGTAGCCAGCAAATCAAAGTGCGTAAAAAATCCAAACTTGGAAATGTCTGTTCAAGCGTTATAAAATTAATAAGTATATTCATATAACTAATTAAATGAGGTTACCTATTTTAAATGTACGAGGTTGAACAAAACAGACTCTACGTACTAATTTTAAAGATAAAATTAAATTTTTTTTTTCTGGGGAGAAAAGAAATCTAATTCCTTCTCCTAGGATATTTCCTTATAGGATCTGATACTCCTATTTAAATTCTAATAAAACAAAGAGAGTCATGGAAAAATTGTGGTTTTTTTTAATAACACATTCAAAAAAGAATTCCTTGATGACTTTACACATTTGAAAAAAGTAAGCTACCAAGAATACTAAATACTTGAAGCTATGTTTTAGGGAGCTAATTTTCAATAAAAAAAAAAATAAAACAAGAAGGAAATAGCCCTACCAATGCACAGTTTATTTCTAGGTCAATGATTTTGCTTTATTCACATGTCTGGGTGAGGCTGGCGCGTGCGACCTGCCAACTGAAGCCACTGCATTTGACACATTTCAGTGTCAGCTGTGGGATTTCTGCCTTAAATCTGTCAGGATGGCCCTGTGGCCACTTCTGCAAAAACCCTTGGGGACAAAATTTATTGTTATACCTCAATAGCTTTTTGTTCACCTCCAAAATAGGGGTCCAGGGTCATACTAATGATTGTGGAGAGACAAAATGCTCTCTCTATATTTTATTAAACAGATCTCTTAATAATTAATCAAATGTGAAAATTATTTTCCATCACTCTGACACTAAGGCTAAAGCATTGCAATTTTTTTCTCAGCCTGTTTCTTTTCCTTTTAAATTGCCCTCGGTAGATTCCCTCAGCTGCAAAGCAAGTGAGTAGAGAAAGCCCAATTTACGACTTTGCTTTTTAGACCATAATCACCCCTCTGGGCTTCTACTGGGGAAGGGTTGGGGGGTGTTGTAGGTTGTCAGATAAACACCTGAGAAGGTGTGTTCTTGGGTCCCCCAGATCCAGTGAGGGGCCATGATAACATGAATGTCCGCCCAGAGCCAGGCATCACGGCACCTCTATCAAGAGACGGCATTATTGGAATAAAGGCATGGCTCTTTCCCTCAACGAGTTTCTGTGTTTGGGGGAGAAGACAGCTTGGTGAAGTTAAGAATCGCTTTGTTCATCTCTGGATGTGAGAAGGGGACACTGCATCGCTTACAAACTAGCCCTGAGTTCCGCTTCCAGGCATTTCGGCAGTGGCATTTGCTCTATTTTCATCCTCCGGCAAGACCGCTTCAGGAGCCGGGTGATGTCTTAGGGAGTCGGCCCCGCGTCCCTGACAGATTAATACCAGATAAGGGACATTGCTAGGGAAATGCACGGCAAGCAGTTCTTCTGACCTTTCCTTACTGAAAGGTCAGAGAGAAATTAGAGGTGGTCTTTCATTGCTGCCTTCCTCTACGAACATCCCATCTGAATGTGTAAGATGTGAGCCTTGCAAACACAGGACTAAGCATGTGCGGGGAGGGCGGGGGGTGTGGAGTTGGGCTGATATTCACAGAGGGGGCTCTGAGGAGTGTGTGGGGAAGGGGGCGGTGTGTAGGTGCACAGCTGAAACCACCGAACTAGGTAGTGCGGGAGGAGCTAAGTGGGCAACAGGAGTGGGTGAGAAGCGCACAGAAGAGCAAGGGCTGCCGACAGCAGCATCAATATTCTCCCTCTGAGCACTAATTACATTATTAAGCAAACAGACCAACACAGGGTGTGAGGGATGGAAACATGTATTTAGGACCCAGTTGCTATCCACTTGGTTGTAAATAATCGTGTGCATACACAGTTCTTTCCCTCCAAAGTGCACAACTGGGCACTTTCCTTACTTTCTCTTTAATTTACTAAGCTTGAGAAAGGGACATATTGTTGCCATGCCAGCCGTTCTTGGAGTCAGATCCTCTGTATTCTGTGCTAGCCAGCTCTATCAGGTATTTCTGAAAGTGGTAGCCACAGCAGCCACCATCTCACCAGAGAAGAGGCAGGATTCAAGAGGCACAGGAAATAGGCTTCAGGAGTAGCAACATGCATTTTCTTGGCTGCAAAGAGCATGTACTTGCTAATTAGACCTTTGCAATATACGAGAGCCCAAATCTCCTTTGATCTGGCTAAATCCAGTCTAAAGAGGTGGGTGTAAACACAGGATTGGAAGAAACCAGGAACAACATGGAAAGGATTTGTATGCAATGGGAATAAATCTGTTACCAAAAAAAAAAAAAAAAAAAAAAAAAAAAAAAGTCTAAGAGGAGCTTGCAGAAGGAAATCTGTGGCAGGCTGAGCCAGCCGGGTGAATGGCAGAGAGAATAGAGGCTATTTGAATACTGATGTGGCCCTCACTTTCTTCCATTTCCATTAATGACATGCTCATCAAGGGCAAACAATGGGACCGGCTGCCGGCGCCTGTCACAGTGTGTGGGTGCTGGGATGCCAGGCTGTCATCCCTGGGCTGCATTTAGAGACCTGCACGCTAATAAGAAGTGCTCTGTGCCGTCAATGCAGACAGGTGCTTCCGCGGCTGGGACATGCTCCATTCCCTTCCCCCTGAAACCCTCCTCTCCCAGCCCCCCTGACAGACACCATGAAATGCACAAATTAACAGCCCCATCATGTTGGGCTGCTGCTGCCTGCGGTGAAAGCAGAAAATCAAGTTGTCACCCAGGGTGCAGTGATAAAGCCACAGCCTCATTTCTCTGTTGGTGCCCTATAATAGCAAATGCCAGACAGCTGGATGGATGGGAGGCTTTAGATTAAGGCCTTGATGCACTCTGGCCAGAGAATTAGTAGTTGCTGTTTCCATGTGGATATTCTGTTCAAAACAAACATCTGGAGAAAGCAAAGTTTCCCAGGGCAGAGTACCCTTGGCTTCTTCTGGAATCAAAGAAAACAACCAAAAGAGAGTGGTGTTGCCTTTCAAACAATCTCAGTTAAGATTCTGACTGTGCATTTGCTCAGAACTTTATCAAGGACTTAGAACTACGCAAAGGTTAACAAGTAAGCAGAGTCCAGTGCTGAGGCCAATCTCGAAGCAGAGAACAGTTCCTGGGTGCAAACAGGGCCTTGGGCTACTTCACCTCCCAGTCAGCAAGTTCCCTGATAGACTCGTTCTTTCCGAATTTGTAGACCCCTTAAGTGCTCTCTGCCTGAGGCTGCCCCCGCCCAACCCCCAAGCTGTTCTGCTCCTCAGTACATGTCGTCATAGACTGAAGCTGCTTGTCATGAAATAATAGATACGAAGCACCCTGCTCCCCTGGCACCACAGCCAGTTGGCTCTAACTTTCTGGTGGCCTGACCGAGCCTGGGCTGACATGGCTGACCATGCAAAAGGCAAGAAATGGAGGGGCCTGAGCCCTTCAGACTCCAAGGAGTTTAATGACATAATGGCCTGAGAACTTCAACATAAAACAGGAAGAGCAACTAACGAAACTTACAACATAAAACCCCCCTCCTGTCATTTTTATAGTAACAGTAAAACACTTTATTGAATTTATGAGCTACATAATGACTATGAAGAATGTAAGTTGAATTAGAACCAACTCGGAAGTATAATATCAACTATAACTATAAACCCTTTTCTATTACCCCATCCCTTCAGCTTTTTCTGTCCTCTTCCTTTTAACCAGGGGACATTGCCTTCCTCAGACTTACGCCTGAGACAGAGTTCACAACTTGCTAATAAATCTTGACTCTCCCTCCAAAGCTCCACGCTGATAAACCTCCAAGCGGGTAGACTCTCTCTCTGGGGGTGACCATTCCCCTCTCAAAGCCTCCGAGCCATTAAAATGCATTTTAGAAAAGAAACCAGTTTGTCTTTTCTTTGCATAAAGCCTGTCAAATCCAGAGGCTCTCTGAGGATATACATCACGTATTTCAATATCTGTAACTCCACACGGTAACGGCCTTTCCAAAACAGACATACTACAACCCCCTTACAAGTTTACGAGAAGCACCTCAGTCAAGGATTCAGCCTGTGTGTGGGGGGTGGTGGTGGTCAATTCCTAATGACTGGATGGGGGAAACGCAGATCACTGAGCTAAGCAGCGTGCTGGGCTGTGTTTTCTGTTTCCATTTCGCTCCTTAAGTCTTTCTGTTCCCAAAGGATTTTTTTCTGGAGGGGTAATAAAATAAAATGGGTGAAACAAAGCCATAAGCCAGTTAAGTCTGAAAGACATGTCATCTCATCTAAAAGGAAGAAACGGACCATTTCCATGCCTAAGGCTGACAGCAACGCCTGAGCTGGCAATAGTGCTATTCCATTTGATTTATAGAATAATGGGGTGACAAATGACGACAAAAATAAACTTTTACTGCACTGAACTGCTCCTTTATTTATGAAATTTGGCCAAGTAGTGAAATCTTTTATCTGCAAGTTGTAACATGGAGTGGGAGCGAGCGATTATGGTGTGGTAATAGTAACCCAGCGATGGAGGCTGAGTCAGTTGGAAATGGATTGAGGTAAAATAACTACCGCACCATGATAAATGTGAACAGCGCTTTGCTGACAGATGATCTAACAGGTGTTCATAACAACTATATAAGAGGATTTATTTATGACCAGCCACAGCCGCAGCACTGTAAATCAACTCCAGCAGCTGCACACCGCTGAAACCAGGTCCCTGATGGAGGAACGGTGCAAGAGCCCAAAGAACACAATTCACTCCAGAATCTTAATCATCAAATAACATTTTTTTAGGTAATTACACCACAGCACAGAAATCATAATTACTTTCAATTAGAAAACGGAGCTGCCCATAACTTTGTTTACAAAATATTTTTATTTAGGCCCTGTGGTTTTGATGAGGCACGAGCAAAATAGAGGCCCCGGGGTCACGGAAAGAGTGCCCTTGGGTGTTGGCGATTTCTGTGTGATGCCAGTATGAGGCTCTTTCATGACGGCTTCATTTTTTAAGTCAAAAATCAAGCCTTAAGTTGGGAGGATACTTGGTTTCCTCCAAATGTCTGCATTCACTTCCTGGGGGCAGTGTGTTTGGGTTCACACCTTACCCTTTCTTGTTCCTAACTTTACATGGTTAAATAACAAAGGGAATAAGCCTGTAATAGTGAACTCATGAGAAATGGGGAGTTTAAATTCAGGCTGAGGGGCCCATCTTTAGACAGCTTTTTAAAATTTGCAAAGGCAAAATGTAACATTTTTCTTTTTGTAGGTGGCGGTCTTAAGATTTCCTTTGTTATCCATGGAGATGGTTGACCCTACCGTAAAACAAGAGTCCTCATTCATCACACTACTTAAAAAACCAAAAAAGAGAAGATGCTCTTCTAAGAGGAACAAATCACAATCTCGGTTGAGGTACGTTTTCAGAGCTAATCTGTCTTCCCTCCTTCCCTCTCATATTATGAAACGCCCTCCTCAGCAACCCCTCCCAGGCCACTTAACGAGAAGAGTGGGCAAGGCGAGGCTTCCCTGTTCTCCCCAACCACACGTGCGGCACCTGCAGTCTGCACGGGCTTACATGAATGAACCCACTGGCAGAATTATCTGCTGGTCAGGCTTTCTAGACATCTCTGCATCTGAGAATAAAGATTCTCCTGCACTGGGAAGCCTGGCTGGCTCATTCAGTACAGCGTGCGACTCTTGATCTCAGGGTCATGAGTGCGAGGTCCACGTTGGGTGTAGAGAGTACTTAAATTCTTCTACACTTAAGCCTCATCTTTGGTGTCTTTGGCACTCAAGGCTGTAGATGAGAAAGCAGTGTCTTAGAATGTCATTAAAGACAAGTTTGAGTCTGTTGTAGTAATTCCATATTTGAGTTCTGAGGGGTTAGGGTCTTCAGTGTATACATTTATGGAAGCAGCCAGGAATTACACGTACAAGTGACTGTGCATCAAACTGGCTCCAGAAAAAGACAGACATGAGGGAAGATTAGACATCACTTAAACGTACAATCACTACCAGTAAGTGGATACCAATGGAATTTCATGTTCATTAGGTACTCTGTAAATCAAAAACGACTCCTTTGAGAACCTGGAAATAACTGAAAAGCATAGGAAATACCTAAAATCCCCAAGGAAATATCTAAAATTGGCTTACAAGTGGGAGAATAGAACCAACAACGTTGATTTCTCCTGATTTCTAGTTCATTGGTTCCCAACCTTCTTTTCCTGCCTCTCCACTGTTTCTAAGTGCAGCACAGCCCCACCCGTAGTATTGCAACCATTGGTTCCTCCTCTAAACTGCCACAGCACACTGAGCTGGAGACCTGGGGGCTGGTGTCAGGGAGACCCTGGGAGGGGAAAAAGGAGAAATGAGGGCGCAGAGAGTGGTGCAGGGGTAATGCCGCTCCCTGTACAAAGGTACATTTTAAGAGACGGCCTCAGTTGAGAACAATATATTCTTCCTTCTCCCACTCCTAGAAACTCTTTTGTCTTCTAAATGCCATCCAACTTTTAAGACCTAGCTAGCTTCATTGCCACAGTTGAACTTTCACAGACCTCTCTAACCCATTGATCACTTCTTTCCCCAAATCCAACAGCATTTACTGGTGTGATCTGACAATTAATCATGCAACTGCTTCACAACTCTTCCCAGAAACGATTTCAGCTTTCAAACAGCTGTGTTCCAAGTGTGTTGGTCAAGCGATCATGTGAAATCCAAAACATTTTCATTCAAACACTAATTTCACATGGTGGTTAACTTACCAGGTCAGGTCTTAAAATAGTGCTTGCTCTGTAAAACAGTTGAAAACTGGTAGGAAAAAAGTGACGTCACTAAGAAAGAAAGAGAGTAAAACATTCATTTAGTCATACTGAAAGCTATTTGTCGGGAAGGAGATGGAGACTGAAGATTCAGGAAAGAAATTTCATGATCCATTTAAGGGCATGTTTTTCTATTAAACACAATTTCCATTCATCTAGATATATAACACTATCATAAACTTTTTTTTTCTGATTCCTGTAAAATCTTAAGTAAAGAGTGACAGTGATCATGAAAACTTTTCTTGAGGTAACTGGTCAAGTTGGAAGGCAGAAGAGAAGGAAAAGGATGATTAAAAAAAAAAAAAAGGCAGGGACGCCACTGAGGTGGCTCAGTCAGTTGAGTGTCCAACTCTTTGATTTTGGCTCAGATCATGATCCCAGGGTTATGGGATCGAACCCTGAGTTGGGCTCCATGCTCAGCATGGAGATGCTCTCTTTCCCTTGGCCTTTCTGCCCCTTTCATGCTCTCTGAAAGAAAAAAAAACAAGCGCATGGTCAGAAAGTAATTGCCTTTCAATGAACTGACCTCCAACTGATGGAAGAGCCATCAATGGCTGGTCTGGTTAAACCACCTGTGTGAGGAGAGGGGAGGTGGAGGTGAAGAGATGGGTTCAGCAACTTGGGGGGGGGTGATAGTTCACTTAAAGCTATTTGACTTGGCACCCAAAGTGCGTGGGGGTGGGGAAGGTGAGCCTACATTAGTATGTAAGCGAAGTTAGTTTGCAAACCAGGGCTCACTGACTTAGTGGAGTCCATACTGCCATTTCTTCATTTATTGCCAACTGGACTCTGGTTTCTTGAGGGGTATAGAACGCATCTTATATTTTACTATACCCAACAGTGGTTAACTGCAGCTCTTCATGTTCCACCACGATAGACAGTCTTGAAATAGAAAGGAAATAGTAAGAATTTGTTAATTTTGCATTATAACATAGGGCTTTTTACCCCCTTATTATGTGAAAAGAGGATTTTCCCCCTTTAAACACAGTCCCGTATAAGGTAAGAGAAGTTAGAGAGAGGAAACAAAGAAAGTCAAAGAGCTTAGCTTTTCCTCTAGCTAGCTAAACTTTGCTTTTCAAAACCTTCCTTTATGTCATTCATCATTCTGGATTCTTGTCTTCTCTAATATATAACTTCTTAACATGAAACAGGTTACAAGGGCAAACTTTTCATAAGCTATTAGGAAGTTATTTAAATATTTGCAAATGGTAACTGGGAAGGGCAAGTATGAAGTACTTTAATTTAAGTTCATTGTTATAGTCTCTTCAGAATAAAAACATTCTCCTTTTCTTATAATAAATAAAGCAAATGTATTGGGATACCAAAAATGAGGCAATGTGATACCAAAAATGAGGCTCAGTCTGAAATACACTATGAGAGCCATTCTTCAAGATTGGTGTACATAAAATGTCCCATTAAGTGGACATTAAAATGAAAAAATATAGCTAGAATTAAGAATTCAACATTGACTAACTCGACTCAATGGAACAATTTAAAGATAATCATGGATTATGATAAAGTTAAAGGAAATATGAGGTAAGGAACTATGAAACATTGTACCAAAAAAGGAAGAACACCCCCCCCTCCCCTGCCCTCTGCCAAATCTTTAACTTGGGAATTTCGTTATTTTTCTAATTTCATTTATATGAAAAATATTTTAATGATATTAAGCTCTTGATGTTAAAATGGCTTCAACTGTTAACATACCACATTACATTATTTAGTATACATTTTAAATCTAAGTTAGCTATCAAAAATATATCTTATTCAAAAATAAACTTCTACTGAAATTTCCTTAATTTAAAAATATGTACCTATAAATGACCTATTTTCAAAGATAAGAAGTGCCCTAATTTAAGGAAAACAAAAAGCTGTCTACATCACAACATACATTTTCCCTCTGCTTTGATGCATTAAGTGTAAATATGTTTTTCAGAAAATAGGTATTTATCCCTTCAGATTCTTTCTAACATTTCAAAAACTTGTTGACTTAAGGGGTACCTGGACGGCTCAACTGGTTAAGTGACTGGCTTCGGCTCAGGTCATGGTCTCATGGTTTGTGAGTTCGAGCCCCACGTCAGGCTCGGTGCTGACAGGTCCGAGACTGGAACCTACTTCAGATTCTCTCTCCCTTTCTCTCAAAAAAAAAGAAACATTAAAAAAAAATTTTTTTTTAATTGTTGACTTAAAAACCCAAAGTTATTAAGTAAGCCCTGAGAAACAGGATTAATAAAGGAAGTGCCAACAGCTTGCAATTATAAAGGTGTGTCTGGTGGCAGCATTGCCATCGCATGTAAGGTTCCAGAATGAGGTAGAACACGTGACTTCTGTAGCAATACTTCTCATCCAGATTAACTGCTGTATTTCAAGAGCAGGACAATTTAACCATCTTGTTTGCTCTCTCCAGCTTACAAGTTTGAACTGAAATGATTTTTCACATCTATTTTGTTCTCAACATGTATATTCCAGGGATGTTTCATTATGGTTTTTTTTCTCTTTATATATGTTCTACAATGTTTCCATCAATGCATATTCTCTACTTTTAAAAAATCCTTATTTTTTAAGGAATTTTGGCTCTACGGAAAGGGAAACGACTAGCATATACTAACTGAAAGAGTATTACCTTGTATCAGAAAGATAAATAAAATTTCAACCGGTTTTAAAGAGGTATAAAAATCTCAGAAAAAATTTTTCTGGTTAGAGAATAACTTTTTTTGTTTTTAATGTTTCACTTATTTTTGAAAGAGAGAGCCAGCATGAGTGGGGGAGGGGCCGTGAGTGGGACAGATACCTGAAGTGGGCTCCACACCGACAGCAAGAGAGCCTGATGTGGGGCTCAAACCCACGAAATGCGAGACCACGACCTGAGCCGAAGCTAGATGTGCAACCAACTGAGCCACCAAGGCACCCCTGGTCAGAGAGTAATCTTAATGAAAATAATCTTAACTTGTTGAAGTTAGCCAACAAACACTCCCGGGAAAAGCGCTGATATGTTGATCACGTAACAGGTTTTTAAAATTTCCAGAACTAGATTTATAGTGATTAGTTTCCAAAGGTGTTTCAATCCACCTAAGTTGGGCATCAAGATCTATAAAGGAACAATGAGATTCAAAGAATTTATTCAGCAGGTGTAATAGGCCTTACAATCTGATCTCTACTAATCAAAATTGCACAGAGACATTTTATTGTACAACATGATGGATTTTTATTATTAAATATCCAATTTTTTCTTGGAGTTAACTACTCTATAACATAACTAGAAAATCTACCCGGATTTGAAAGTGGTTTTTCTTTCACTAACTAAACCCCATTAATTGCTTCTTTGTGAATATAACAAGCTATTTACTTTTAAAACAAATATCAGCATATGAACTTCAGGATTACACACACATTAAAAATGCAAAGACACATGTTATTCATATGCTAGTTTATTATTCATAGATGATTTCATGACGAGCATTGTCAATAACCAATTACAATACCAAGAAATTCACAGAACAAAATTTTGCAGAGATCTTATTGTTTCTGTATTTAATTCTAAAAAGTATGCTATTCCAATAGCAATAGTATTTTCACATACCCAGCTCAGAGGCCATTTAGATTATTTCTAGGGCTAATTTTTGGTTGCGGTGGGAGGGAGGATGATTTCCAATGAACTTAAAACACCCAATTCATGTCCATCACTGTGGAAAAAGAGAAGGAAGAGGAGAAGGGCAGAAGAAGTAGCAGGACAGAGAAAATGCCACAAAGATTCAAGAGGTGAGAAAATTGACAGTAAAATATATGTTCTTTGGTTAGCAAAGCGAAAAGGGGGAAAGTACTGCATACATGATAGATACACACTAGCATTCTAAAGCAGGAGACAAGAATGTCAAGAGTGTATTCTTCCCCCACTGCCAGATGGAAGGGCTATTATTATAAATGAAAGGCAGCAGTAGTGGATGCCAGGCACTTTTGTTGTGTGCCAGATTCTGAAGTCCAGATGTAAGCAGGTTACCCCTGGGACAGGACAGGCTTCAGCTCCCGCAGCAGAACAGAACCGATCACCGTTTTCTCGGTGTTGATGATAAGCTGTGCTGTGGAGCCTTCCTTCAGTTCCACTGTAACTAGCATCAATGACCCACTGTGCACAGTTTTAGCTGCAAACCTGAAGGAAAAAAAAAAAAAAAAAGAGGGAGAGAGAGCTTTTATCATGAGGGAGGAAAAACGGAGATGGCATAAATTCAAATAGGTTTAAAACAGTTCTTTTTTTTCTCAATAATTTCTTGCAGGTTCCCTACTGCCAAAACCCAAAGCCAAGCATTCTTCTGAAAAATCAATAAACTGTCCAGCACCATGCTTACCACAAGCAGGTAATTTCAGTGCGTCTTTAGAACAAAACAAGAAGAGGAAGTCTATTTTACTTATTAGTTTGAACAAGAGACTTATGTGAATAATTCTCCATTAACATATATCTGGGAATCATTCATTTGATATTTAATATTCCACCATGCCTAGGGTCACATAAAATAAACCACTGCATTTTTATTTTTAAAACATGTTGAGAAAAGGTACTTTTCTCAAAGAGCTTGAAATTTTAAGTCCTCATATCTGAAAATGATTATGCAAGAAGTTAGATAATTTTATGTACATTATAAAACTTACGTTTCAAAAATTCATGCATGTTAAAATATTCAAATTCAGTCTCTAACGATGATGACATATAACAATACCACGTGACAGCCAAATGCAACTTCCTCTTTTTAAATTTTTTTTTAACGTGCAGAATGTTACATACTTCTTTTTGCTTTAGAATAGAGGAAACTTGAGGTCTAAGGCTCCATTACTAAATTCCAAGACATGAAGAATCTACTAATTACACGGAATTAAAAGCAAAACTAGCCTTTTAAGCACTGCAATTGACTGAAAAGCCGTTGGAGGCACAATGAACTTCTGTCAATCCTAATTCATTCTGCACGCACAGTTGAGCCCCAGAGACGTGAAGGAAGAGGACGGAACCCTCCTAGGCCTCCATTTTCCACATGGAGCATGTTCCACACATTTTTTTTAGGGGGGTGGGAGGGGGTTTGATTGCAGGGATGACTGGAGAAAAACAAAGTTGCTGCACATGAGCTTTTGAAAACACTAACAAGTGTAGAGCAGGTCTGTGACCTGCTGTGACCCCACTTTGCAGGGCCAATCCCCTTTCCCCTTTCTGTATGACACGTGTCTGAATCTGAGCCATCTGCCTCAATTTGCGCAACATCTTCAGCCACAATGGCACCCAGTTAGCCCTGACAACAGCTCACAATACATAAAAATAAAACTGCTGCGCTGACAGCACGCTGCGGACTATTCAAGAGCAAACCAACTGGTCAGTGTCTCATGTCTGACAATTAGCATGGGCCTTGCGCAGAGCCCACGGTGTCCTCAGGGATCTGTTTAATTACCATCAACATAAAAGAGGGAGTTTATCAGGAGACACTCAGAAAAACTTCACTCCCAACTTAATTAAAATATTAGCCACTTAAGCAGGAAGCAGATTCTCTTTAAATGAAAAGTAATTTCTTCTTTGAGTTTTCAAAAATGACATCAAGATCTCATAACACATTCGATTCTTCTTTTTGGAAACCTAGCAAGCCATTTTTGACCTGAACGGAATAATGAAAATCAGTTTTCCAACAGTAATTAGAATAATGACTCAAAAGCAAAACAAACAGGCTAATATGAAAATATTATCCACATTTTTAAGTTGCATTTTAAGGTATAAGCTAGTGGGTTGTTGATAAAGTATGTTAGAAACCTTTGCTGTCATTTATTTGTGTATTTTCTACAAACATGGAAAGCTACTCTCTCCAAACACATGGAAGACTTGTAAGGAATCCGACAGAGCAGTTTTCCTACTGCGAGAAGCAACTGTAAGTAACCGTGTGCTCTTCAGATGTCCACACAGGACCTAAGGAACTGTTTCCTAATCTCCTCTTTTAGAGAGCACAAACATCACGGGCCCTAACATGACCGACCCCCTTTTCTATCACCCCTTCCAAGTTTATGCATTTCTTTTGTCCAAACTTTTGGGATTCTTCTGCTTCACAGGAGAATCCTGTTTCTGTATTTCTGTTAAACCATGTCTGTATGTCGGACTAGGCAGCTCTACTGTCCTACTCATTTATGTAACTTTTCTCCCCACAGATTTGATCATCACCAAATCTTCATTCAACACATCTTTCAACAGAGGTCTCTATTTCTGACAGGGTTATAATTATGTAAACAATAGTCTTATTAGTCCCTTTATTTACTTAACACTTGTGCCTTGGGACTGTAGAGAAGGAGATTATGTCTCAACAGGAACACAAAAGCACTTGAATTTCAGGGTTGCACAGCCCCAAGGCACATTTTATCTCTTTTGCATTAAAAACTTAGAATCGATGCTCCACTAATACAAACTCAGCAGAGACAAATGTCAATTTTGATGCCAGTATGTTTACAGAGATTAAAATTAGTGTCTTGTACACGTTTTTGAAATCCTATTACCATAAAAATTCTCAATAGTGTAAAGATTAGGGGCAGTAAAGAAAGGAGGCATTTGCTTACCCTACAGTGGAAATATGCTAAGCAAATCATCCTAGCAATAAAATCTGTTAGCTGGTATAAAAGCTACTGCCTGTTAGCTAGGTCTCTGTGTTCTAGTGGGCACAAATGGTGGAAGCAATGTTTTAAAGCAAGAGACTAGAAGATCAGATGTTCTGACATTCTCATTTCACAGTTCAA
Organism: Acinonyx jubatus; assembly: GCF_027475565.1. Classification (NCBI taxonomy): domain Eukaryota; kingdom Metazoa; phylum Chordata; class Mammalia; order Carnivora; family Felidae; genus Acinonyx; species Acinonyx jubatus. Next base: position 140,269,571 of record NC_069380.1, read on the forward strand.
AAAGGATGTATTTAATTGGAACACAGCATGATTACAACTGGTTTGTTTTGGTCCATGAAAAGCAAAGCCACCCCCGCCCCAAATTTATTAATCATTTAATGCCTGAACAGGCTATGCTTTAACATACACTGAAAAGACAGTTATGGAAAGAGTACCAGTTAATAAATACCACATAGCTTTTGGATGTAAGAAACATTGGTTATAAAGACAGCTTGGGTCAAACACTTCTATGTTAAATTTAATGGCTGACATCAGAACTTCTGTGCCTGACCTCAAACGAAGATTAACACGGTGACAAAACTTTTTCAGAAGACATGTGAGGTTTTCGATCACCGCAGTGATAACTGCAGCTACCATTTATTAAGTGTTTTGTGTAGTGGGTACTTATTTGATTCTATGAGGCAGATTACTGTACAGATGAGGGAAGTGAGGCCCACAGAAGTTGAGATACGTACCCAGGGGCACACAACCAGTGAATGGTTGAGCAGGAATTTGAACCCAACTATTCTGATTCTGGATCATACGCATTCTCAAATATGCAAAATGTACTTCTGTTTTTTTTATTAGTAAACGGAAAGACTAATGTTTTTTCTTATTTACCTAATACATAATCTAATATTGTTCCAAAAACTTTAGGAGGGAAATTTTCCTTTCAAAATGTGTAGCTGAATTTGCACTATTATGTAATCCAAAGCATCCTGACTTGCTGCTTTGTCATAACAACTTTTTACTTTCTGCCTTTTAAAGATTAAAAAAAATTTAAACATCCCCCACCTCCCACTCCCTCAAAAGAACACCAGCAATGAGAAATATAAAACCTTGTTGAATGGAGCTGTAACACAGGGAGGGACTTCTGGGAGGCCAACCAACCTCGAACACCAGTAACACCACAAATGAGAACAAATAAGAGGATGACAGTTAAAGATGTATTGCCTATGTATGACGGGCTCCATGTTATTAAAAGGATACCATCTAGGTATTTTTCATAATTTTTCATTTTCATTCTACCACCAAGCACTCGCTGTTTGTAATCACCAACTGAGGAGGTAAAACTGTTTAGATACATCTGTATTTCATTTCATTACATGTCTTTTTGTCTATGATCTCTAGCAAATGACATTTAATCTTTGAAGCCTATAAAAATTCTTAAAATTAAAGAAAAAGACAAAATAAGCTGCTAGCCAAACCTAAATGAAGACACTACTCTTCTAAAAAAGTTGATTTAACTATTGACAGAATTAGGAAAACAGCTCAGATAACAACAAATCTGTACAAATTTAGTGTCTACAATATGTGGCCTTATTCCCTCATGCACTTAAACCATATTTTTTTTTTCAGATTTATGAGGAGCTGGCTATGGACCATAAATGTTCTTTGTCAGAAGGAAAAGAAATCTTACAACCCAATGGTTTTAACAACTGAAATGTTAACAAGACAACAGGAACTAAAAAATATTTATCTGAGAGGTTGTATCAGTCTCCAGGGTATTCACAAACACAAACATTTTTAAGTAGAATCATATTTGCTACACTTAATGCAACAGCTCTAAGACATGTTTTTTCTTCTCTTGGATAGTCTTCCTGGTTTCTGATTTTTCTATTCTGAGTTCAATTTTCTCGTGTTTTCTGTTCTACTGGTTACCAGAAGCTGTGACAATGGCCCACTCAGGCTAAAACTTTTTTTTTTCCCCTACTCTGTACATGAAGCCTTCAATTACTGCCTGCTGAAGCAGACAGAATCCTATTAGTAAGAAAGACGATCACAAGATGCAGTGCCCTGCCCTAGCTGTATAAAAATAATTAGTCCAAAGTTGACAAATGTGTAATGAAGTCGCACAATGATTATATGTAAGAAATACTGGTTTGAACAAGCCTCCTAACATCAAATACCAAAGCATCATGATTTGGAGCATTATTTCCCAAAGAATTAAAAATGATAAATCCTTATTGCTTTGAGTTAATATAGAACATTTTAAACAGAGAATTTGCAAGTTGTAAAAAAAATTCCATTTTCTTGACTATAAAATTGTCTTTCAAAGTTAAGCCCGTTATACAATTGAAATTAATATTGAGGATGAGAAATTACATATGATTCAAGTTTAGAGAATTTTTCCAAAGAAATGTGTTTTCCCCTATTATTTAAAAAAAAATCACCCAGCAATATTGTAGTGTTTCCCTTTAACATTCTGATGAGAAGAGTTAAAACAAAGAAAATAAGCGACCATCATAATTTAAGACTCTCTATATTCTGTTTGAATCTTTACACATGGTATAACGATTCTCCATACTATCTTGTCATTGACACATTCTCTTTCTTTATAAAGAAAAGGTAAATAAATCCAAGTGCACTTTCTCAAAGAAGACACGAGATATCCCAGTTATTCCAAAGCATTTTTGGTTTGTCTCTTTGGTGGGGGTGGGATGGGATGGGCCTTAACAGAAAACCAAATAATAAATAAATTCTTACCCCATTCTCTTTGATTCCTTATAAAATTGCCAACCCAGAAGGAAAATCATCAAGAATACCTCTCATTTCTACATGAAAACAGTTATATATTCCTACTAGTAAAACTGTTGCATTGCAGAATATTACCTCACAAATGGTAGAATTAATTAAAACTTAAAGAAAGAATGGTTTAAAGCAAAATCAGCGATGCGGTTTGGTTACTTCTAAAATATCCAAATATGCGTTCCGTGTAAAAATTAACTGAGGTCTACATTTGTTTTTCAATGAAATGCTGTTCACAGAGCCTGCAGAGATCAAAGCAGCAGATAAAAAAGCAGTGCTGCCCTCTAGTGGACAATCACCAACTTGAGAAAACTGACTAAATAGGTTCCAAAATCTTTGGTCCAGTTTGAGATTCCAAATTTATCACACAGTAGAAAAGACCAATGCCTGATATCTTTACATTAACAACTCCTTACAAAGCATTTTAAGACAGGTGAAGTATGGTTACTGTAGTATCAGAGATTACAAAATTAGGGCACTAAGACACGGTTTTCTATTATGGCCCTTCAAAGTTACCTAGTATTTAAATATTCCAGTTACTAGGGGAAAAGAAATAAAACAACAAACAAAAATAACCCAAAAGTTGAGCAACCTAAGAACAGAAGAAAGGGAAGTATCAAAGACTCCCACCAAGAAGTGACTATGCCATTCATGTTTGTAACCCTAGCACTAAGAAAATTTGTCACAAGTCTTCAAAAAAAAATTGAGTGAAAGAGTTGCACAATATAGACATTTTATGATGGAAATGGCAGTATATACCAGTATTTCTCCTATTAATTACTATTAAACATGTATATGATAATAGTGATTCACTGGATGAGTTGAAGGCCTAGATATGAAACAAGTTGTTCTTTACATGTACTTCAATTAAATAAAAAGATTTCTGATTTTCAACCTGAAGCAAATAAACTATCTTTAAATATGTTGGTAAATTAAAAAGTTGACTGCCAGGTTGCCATGGATACACTGTTCCATTCACAGCACCAGGCTTTCCTAATAGTTAAGGACCTCAGGGACCATAGTAAAACAACATTCATTCTATTAAGACTGTAATTATTCACAAGTTGTATGTTGCTCAAAAGTTGCAAGTTAAAAAAGTGACAGAGTAAACAAGATCCAAACATTAAGATCTACAGGGCGGGAGGAGGACTTTAAGTACTAAATACAAGTTAATAATGAAAACTGTTCTAGGGTCTTATTGAATAAGCTAAGAACTAAAACAGCATCATGGCAGAGACAAGGCTTTCTGTTTTCACTCAAATGATCACATTTTCCCCCTCACAGGGTCAATTTGTTGTTCATGAAAGGGCAAAATGAGTAGGTAGTCTGATAGCTCTTTTGAACACCACTGTTACTGAACGTCAGAACTCCGGAAACTGGGTTAAAATGTGAAATGGCTGAGACTGCTGAAAGACAAACTTTTCCTTGTGGTCTAGGACAGTTTCACAGACGAGACTGTAATACGCTGATATAATTAACAATATGCTCTTGCTGGAGCACAATGCCATAGCTGTAAGGAAAAACAACATCAAACAACTTGTCTATTAGCATCCCTTAATAACTAATCTGTAAAAAGAAAATGCATAAACATAGGAATAATATACTTTAAAATGTGTCATGTGGCTGTCATTAACTCTTGATAATTCAAGGCAGTCTCAAACTGCAAACTATGGAACATTATTGGCTATATAACCGCTTTGGCTACTGGTTAAAATACAGATTCCTGGGCCATACCTCACAGTACCAAATCTGAGCCCCTGGCTGTGGCTCTCAGGAATCTGAATTTTACACAACCCCCCCACAGAATTCTTTTGTACAGAAAACCTTAAAGATTTTGGAGCTATGGATTTTTACCTTTTGCCTTTTGGTCACTGCACATTAGTATCTTTATCAGAGGACAAGCAATGTAATTAAAGCAAACACACCTCAGTTTCTACACTATTGAATTCAAACCTGTCATAAACCCTCACCTGATTTCTTTCTCAGAGGAACACAAGAAATGTTTCCTGGGCCTGGATATACCTAGGGTTCCCAATGCTAGTCGAATTCTCCTACCCTAAACATATTAAATATTCACATTTTCCTTTTGCAGTCCATTCCTATACTGTTTTACTGCTATTCATTCTGCCCTTTGTTTTATTTATGTGTTAGTTTATTAGTATACTGTCTTCAACAATATGCTTTAAGACTTTTACAATGCGTAGAATATCACATATTTTAATATGAGTATCTAAAACAGGACATGAAGATATTCAACTCTATATTTAATAGATGATTTTTAAAATTCTCATTTCTGTATTACTCCTTCTCATCTGATAACTGTAATCTGGAAAATAGGAGAGTTGACCATAACTCTGTAGATCTCAATGGGATGATTTTGCTCTCAAAGAGCAGGCTTTTCAGTCACCAAGTACCACAGAGATGAAAATAAAGTTAATTAAGTCTTTCAATAGTATACTGGTTGGCCTTCTGATGTTATTGCTCATTTAGAAAATCAAAAGTAAATGTCATATCATCTAACAGCAGATATACTTTCTCAGTGATCTTGAAAAGCAGTTAATTATATAAAAAATGCTCCTGGTTTTTGAAATGAATTCCATAAAACTTGTGCTCCTTTAATTGACTTTTTCTTAATGGAGGCCATTTTATGTTGATATGTAGGAACCATTTTCTACTATGTATTCAATTAAAATTTCTACTTTACACTATTACACACTTCTGCATATTAATGAAGGTTCCCTTTTTCTTACATATTTCTTATATTAAGTGTTTTTTAACTTGGCATTTAATGTAAAAACTATTCAAATTTTAAGAGTAGTGGGAATAAATTATTCTAAAATTCTTTTTATACTTTTTTTTTTTTTTTTAAAGCAATTGTAAGTCAATTACCATTAGTAAATACAAGAATGGCTTTGGTCCTCTTCTTCATTAACTCAAAAAAGCAACCATCACAGAAGAATAAAGGAGTTACTCAAAAATCTCACAGGGAGTTCAATTTTATTAACAATTAAATAATATATGTTTAGATATATAAACTCATTAACTCCACAGGAAAATAGGATACTGAGCACTACAGTTAAAAACATGAACACAACTCAACGAAGCAGTAAACTGTCAATTTCTGTTATAAACAGTAATTGCTATTTCACTTTAAATGACATTAAGAAAGGCACTGGTACTGATTTTACTAACAATTGTTCATTTTTGCTTTGTTACTGAGTACAAAAGAATGGCAAAAAATGTTACATATGCAGGATGATAATTTTTAACAATTTGTGTATGAAAAATACAAGTAACTCTAGGTGTTTATTATTTCTAAAATTTAGAACATTAATATAGCCATACTTTGTAAGAGCAAATGCAAAACATTTTCAATTACATATAGTGAGACTTGTGGGGCAAATGAAAACAGAACAACCTAATCTTAATTACATATAGGCATTGTTTTTTTCATTTTTGACCCAGTAGTAACTTGGGCTCCTCCTCCAAGTTACAGAGCCAAACACCACACCTGCTGGATTAGAACACACACGGCTGGATTAGAAAAGTGTCAAGATATCGTGGATGTGTGTGAGGACCACGAACATGAAGTCTGAGCGCAATCTCTGCATTGCAAAGGCAGATATAAATGGTTCTTAGTTGCGTGTCTCCCCTGCATTAGTACAGATAATTGAGAATTGTCTGTAATTTAATCACTTGAACAGGCATTCAGTTCCAAACCACCAAGACAAGTTACAGGCAAACTATGCTTTAATAAAAATTACACAACTGTGCTAAGTGTCTTTCTTAGTCTGTTTCCCAGTAGGAAGGTAGCTTTTATATTAGTTGGCTTTCAGAAGGCAATTTGGCTGTTTTCTTCTAAGAAACTAAATTCTGGAAACCTGCCATTGCTTTCAGAAAAGTTAACCCACATGCAAAACAAAACAAAAAATAAAGTAGAAGTTACAACATAAACAAGGGTTACCATATGTCTTTTTGTACATTATAGAAGAACATATTAAAACAAGACTGAAGTTTTGCTGGGTAGTAGATGGTCAGTATCATAATTTTGTACTGCATAAGCTAAAAGTTATAGTTGATGTATGATATTTTGGTGTTTCAGTAATTTCAGTAATTCAAAGGATCCATAAATAAAACAGCAACTTCTGCTAAAGAAAATCACCCAGAAGAGCAAAAAGAAGTATTTAAAGCAGAAAACAACAGGGGTGTCTGGGTGGCTCAGTTGGTTAAGGGTCTGACTTTGGCTGAGGTCATGATCTCACAGTTTGTGAGTTCGAGCCCACGTCAGGCCCTGTGCTGACAGCTCACAGCCTGCAGGCTGCTTCGGGATTCTGTGTCTCCCTCTTTCTCTGCCCCTCCCCTGCTCGTGCTTGGTCTCTCTCAAAAATAAATAAACATTAAAAAAAAAATAAAGCAGAAAACAATTAAAACAGGAAAACTCTGAACCAGAATATTTTCATTGAAAAGGCTTCTGTTCACTTTTTCCCCTACTGAACAGCATTTCACTGTTAAGTTGTATATGCATAGTGGTACCAGTATGATGACCTAATATCCATTTTATTATTTTATCACCACCCTGTGTGAGATAGGACTTGTCAGAAATTAAGAAATGGAAGCGTCAGACCTATTAAAGAACTTAATTAATGAACTTTCTCTAAGAACAAAACAAAACTGGGGCACCTGGGTGGCTCAGTCGGTTAAGCGTCCGACTTTAGCTCAGGTCAGGATCCTGCAGTTCGTGAGTTTTAGTTCCACGGCAGGCTCTTTGCTGACAGCTCAGAGCCTGGAGCCTGCTTCAGATTATGTGTCTCCCTCTCTCTCTGCCCCTCCCCTGGTGACACTCTGTCACTCTCTCTCAAAAATAAATCAACATTAAAAAAATAATAAATAAAAATCAAAACAAAAAATAGGGTAACTTTGGTTTTTTGACTAGCACATGTGGTCTTCACGGTCACAATCAGTAGATGAAGATAGGCAACTTCAAATGATGGCAGGTTAAGACTTGAACTCAGCTCTTCTGAAGTCAAGACCAATGTTCTTCCATAGATAATACAGAATTTCATATTAATGTCTCATGCTACCCCTTTCCAAACAGATGAAGATCTTAAAGCCCGCAAGAAGAAGTTATAACTTGCCCCAGACTACCAAGCCCAAAAATGGCAGAGAGAAGTCTAAAACCCAGATCAACTGTAGCACTCTGTAAGAAACCTCTCTTACCCTGCACTAATTAAAAAAAATTTTTTTTAAGATTTTATTTAAAAGTAATCTCTATACCCAACATGGGCCAGAATTTATAACCCTGAGATCAAGAGTTGCATGCTCTACTGACTGAGCCAGTCAGGCTCCCCTACAAAAAAATTTTTTTTAAGATCTGAAGGCATTCTCTTCAATTTAAAATTTTTTTTCTATATAGAAATATAAAGGAAAAAGCATGCCATTGGCAGTGGAATGGAAGAGGAATTAAAGATGGAATTAATGAATTCCTTTAAGCTAACAGAGAAGTAACAACTGCAGGTTTAAGGGGATCATTTTTATCTTTACTTTAATTCAAGCCACTGCACACAGAAGATCGCAAGGAGGGCAACCACATTAATCACATTCTCTTCTACCTTTAAGGACAAATGACTTGGATGTCATGCTTTAGATGCTCGGTGGTGAAGATATTCCTGGTCTAAGAAATAGAAGCTGCATTTGGCTCTATGCCCGTTTTTTAGCAGCTCCTTATTACTGGAAGCAGCCTTATGGGACTGATGTAAAAAGGAACTCTGAACACAGTACCCAAACTTCCTCTATTTCAAGTAAAAAAGTCCAACTCCACTGCTTTGTAAAACAGGCCTTCCTGGAAATCCACTGTATCTGGTGAAATAGGATAGATTTTCAATCGTATCTTGCAAAAGGTACCTTTACAAATCACCAAACTATTATAAAATGCGAGTACAGTGACTGTTACCTTGCAGGACAGTACATCCCAGTGTACTAAGGATTGCATGAAATGGGAAAGACAGCCTGAACGCAAACCAACAATCAAATATCTCATTAGAAACAACGAGAGGGGGACGCCTGGCCGGCTCAGTGGGTAGAGTATGTGACTCTTGACCTCAGGGTTGAAGGTTGAACCCCACATTGGGTGGAGAGATTACTTAAATAAAATCTTAAAAAGAAACGAGGAGAGGGGGTCAGATATATGTTTAGGGATTATTATTTTCAAGGAAAATGATGAACTTAAAATTATACATTTATACGTGTCTATTATACATATATATATGTATACAAGTGATCACATCACATGTTGATGAACCTACCTGTGTATATGATCTTGGCCAGAAGGGACTACACCTACATTGGCTACATTTACAACCTTCTGAAGGATCACAGAAGGAGTGAAATTCTGTGGTGCAGCAATGATTACAGTAGAAGTTTCATTCATTCCTGTTAGCATTCCTGTAAGAGCAAAAGAAGGCTCCCTTTTACTAATTTGCGAAAATTATATTAAAACAATTTCAAGCTCATAGCCAAAATTTAAAAACTTAAAAAACCCACTTCAGAATATAATTTTGAAGATAATTATCACTGAATTAAATAACTGCAAATGTTTTACAAAATTTTTAATCCTTATTGTGTAGAAGATCATGTAAAAATGCAGTGGAACATCCTTCTTAATAAATGCGATTTTCAATACCCTAAGACAAAAATGCAGAATCACAAAGATTTTATTCAATTTCAGTCCCTTTAAAATATACTCAATTAATTTGGACTACGTCAACTATTTAAGCTTTTACTTTTTAAAAATTTTTATTCCTCTCCTTTTCATTCAGAGATCTCTCTTGTCAAATGCTACCTGCGTACAAATCAAAGTGAGTCTGGAATAACTAGCAACAACATTATCTGACAAATGGCCTCAGCTGATGGGTCAAAGTTATCTCAGCAATGACTGAAAGTCATTGAACAGTTATGTGGTTCTAAAAAATGTACACGTATCTAAGCAGCTATACTTAGTGATAACAGTACTTGCCTAGTGAATGGAACTATAGAGTTAATTAAAAAACACCAATCGAAATTTCTGAAGTCTAATGCTTAGAAACGAAGGGGAAAATGTGAATGGAGAAGCTTAAATTCTAGAGACGTTTTAAATGAATCTTTAAGAAAAAAAACCAAAGTTAAGCAAGATTGGGAACAAAAACTGTAATACAGAGTTAACATATGACATGCCATTAATGTCAGAATCTCATGTAAAAATGTTCAGTAAACAAATTCAGTAACATACCAAACACTTGGAACAAATATTGAAATTTAGTACCTGGGTAAAAAAAAAAAACCCAAAATAATTATAATAAATGCCATGTATTTGGACCTGTGATGTAAGACACCGACACCTAACGGTATCCAGTAAAAACAAAGATCTTTTGAGACATTTGGTATGTGCACAATAGTTGACAAAATTTATGAAAATGGAGAAATCTGATTTTATGTTTTCAAAAGGCCCCAAATCTCCAGGGCTATGTATTTAATTTAGTTATTTATTGCAAATGCAACCTGAAATTTAAAAGAACCCCTATGATGAGCAGCACGAAGACACGAAAGCCTAACACTGTAAAACGACTTCTAAGCTTTTAACAAAGAGCAGTTTTTAGTAACCACTTTCAAACTCGGGGACACTATGTTCTGTCTTAGAGTGTTTAACTTCAATATTAGGCAAAAGCTTTAAAAACTACACAAGCAGTCAAACACTGCTTTTAAGTAAAGCACAGTGGCTGCTGACATAACACTGCTGAGAGATGTGTGTACTCATTTAGGATTTAAACCTTCTCCATTAAGCTCTATTGAAGAGCAACTGCTGAATAAATGAATGCAACTATGTTTATGTTAAAAGCCTGTTTCCCGCAGCATGTAATTAAAGGAAATGTTGTACAAAGCCAGTACTTTTGTCAAGCTCCTGTAAATGGAAAGATGGATAGCACTCAGAGAAGTGAATGCATTGCTTCATATTTAACCTTAACACTCTTGTCATTAATGGTTTGTCTAACTTGGTCTATAAAAGACAAGGTACTGCTCCATTGAAGTAAAATTTAAAAAATCAACTAAACCATGCTTTTCAGAACAGAAGATTCATTATCGTCAGCTAATGTATTGGCATAAAGCAAAGTAACATCCTATCAAGTAAGGCACACATTCAATCTGCCTTCCCACCCCCCTTTATTTTTAACTCATGCTGTTTTATTGTTATAGGCAATTTGTACCACTCAGCATGACAGTGTAAACTGAATCAAGATTAATTTACATGCAAAAGAACACTTAGGAGAGCAGCATGGTAAGCAAATGTATTGTCTCGATTGCTGAGGTGGAAAAAGAACCTGGAAAGAAAAAAAGGTGCTCTAATTAAGGGGCATCAAATATGATTGCTTGTGGTAGTTAAGGGCCAGAAAATAGTAAATGTCTGACCATTTAAAGAATTAGCATCTTGCTAGCTAGGAAACCACAAGATGGATGCATAAATCATAATAAAATTAAGTAAACATTCTAGGTTTTTTAAACCAGAGATTTTGCTAAATGAAAATATATCAGGTATTCTCAAATTAACGAGAAAGAAAAATATGCCAAGGTATCATTAAAAGTTTCTCTTCTAAAAAACAGACATTAGATACTATATAGCATGCATATATATATAACAAAGGTAAAGTTACCAGGAAAATGTTTAAAAACTGTCAGACTATTTGTTGCTTCATTAGAATTTATCTAAATTTTGGAGAGGCAGTGGACAGAGTACTTAATTTAGGTTAATCAGCTGTCATTAACTGCTAAAATGTAGACCACACAATATAAGAAAGTAAAATTAAATTTTTTTCCTAAGTTTTAGATTTCCTATTTAATTCATACGAAGAAAATGAGTAAGAGAAGGCAGTTTGGATAAATAGCCAGCTTACATCTCTTATAATAGTTATAACTGTCTCAAGAAACCAAATTTTTAAGAGAGGATCTCAAGTTATTTACAGTACTGAAATCATCCTACAGCTAGATCATTAACTCTGCAATGCTCAAAACTCATAGCAATGAAAAAAAATCATGCTTCTGGTTTAGAGTTCCTATTATGAATATTATAGGTAACTTCCATATATAGGCTAAACCATTCTGTCTTTCAGCACTTTGACGACCAACCTTATAAACATGCACGTTTAGCCATGGAACTCTAAATGTAACAACTGAGGAAAAATGACAGATCAGGTTTTATATTAGAAATAAAACCTTTTCGTTAAAAAAATTATTAGTCTAATATATACAATCTGTTAGAAGCATTATTTAATAGTGTACAAACTTTTAAATTACATAGATGTTTAGTATAAAAATAGAAATGCATTCATCATGCTTTTTATTTACAATTTTTCTAGTTAAATCCTCATTAATGCATTTAATGCACTTCTTGAGTCTTAAAATATATGCCCTGTGAAATGAGATATTAAGTACCTAAGTTCATTTTATTTAAATTAGAAAAATTACATAATGTCATGTACGCATGTGTAATGACACACAGGTACTTAAATTTACTGGTATTTTACCATCCAGAAGTTTCCACTGATAAAATGTGAGGAAATAGATGTTTATTTTGATTGAAGATTTTTCAGCTAGGGAGTCCTTTCTATGTATCATATGTTGAAATAAGCTAAGGTCTTCCTAGAGGAGCATAAAAAACGAGTACAATGTGTAAAGTTGAGAATTGAGACCTCGATTACCAAACCAGCTGAAATCTCTAACTAAAAAGATGCTATTGAAAAGACTCTTTAAAGCTGTGGTAAATTTGCCAGCATCAAGTCCCATATCAAAGAATGAATTCAGGAAGACAGAAAGAATGATACAGAAACGCCAAGAGACTTAGAAGGATTTACAAATACTTCATATAAACAAATTTTCAAATAGCTTTATTCAGAGTAGCCTTTCTGCTCTATTAAACATAGCAAACAGCTGCCAGATTTATTCAGAAAAATAATCAACAACCATAGAAGTAAAATGGCAGAAGAAAAAGGAATTTTGGCAACAAGTCCACAGAGGACCACAGCTGTTCTCCAAGAGCACCTCTCTCACGCGCTTACGGTTCTGTATGGCTAGTCAGGGAAAAATCCCTCGGTCACAGCAGAGCACAGAACGGCACAGACCACTTCACCGAAATATCAAGTATTCTAAACCAAAGCTGAGGGATAGAAAAGGTATACGATAATCAGCTGCTTTAGATATACTGTAGCTGCACTTTTCAAAAAAAGAATATCCCCTTAACAGTAGACGTGCCAAAGCCTTATTCAGTCACTTGTGTGCCACTCACCTGGGTGTGCTGGGCAGGTGTAAAGCAGAGAGGCAGGCTTTAGCCAGCAAAGGGTAAGAATAGCAAATGTAAGCATCAATTCGTCAACAGAAAAATAAAATCATAAAATCACAAAGATGTTTTTCTTCTACAGCAATAATCAACTTCCAAGTAAAGCAAATGCAAACAGGGATTTAGGCATTCTTTTTTATCACTTAAAAATAAGGCAGAAAATAAAGGATTATTATTAATTTACAGTCTTGAATGAAATTTTCTTTGTGAGATTCTTCTACAACAGGTTATTTGAATACTGTGGACTGCAATGGCTTACAGCAAAAAAAAAAAAAAAAATCTTCGGCACTCTAATGATAAAGTGCCAGGAAGCATGTGTGTCTCCTTAGGTACAGAAATATTTGTACGTGCCCAGTACTTTCTGGAAGCGTGACAGATAGGATTTAATGACCTCAAGATGAAGGAATCTTCGTATGATAACCCCTCTAGAGAGAAAAATAGACTACCTTCACATAAACTTTAAGAAATTGCTGACTATACTGCTTACATATGCCCTAGTTCTGTATTATCTTTAATTAAACACATAAACTCACAGTTTTATTTTCCACAGTTATTATTCATAGAAGCAAATAAAATTTATTTTTATTAGTAGGTATGCTGGACTCTGGGGCAAGCACAGCATATTAATACTTTCATCCTGCCGAAAATATTTTCTATTTAGGTCCATATTTTAAAATATTTCAGCTCTGATACAGGCTGACATCATAGCATTTCTTTACTACAGAATCAGGTCAAAAGAAAATGGAGGTATTTTAATGCTATAATTAGGACTTTATCTTGAAGGGTGAGGCACTTCAATGTGCGCAGGGAAAAATACATTAGTAGGTCACGAAAAACAGTTCCGTAGTGAAAGAAAATACAGAGGCATAACATTTATAGTGGTAGAACTTTGCTAAGTCTCAAATCCCTCACATTTTCACTAACACAAAACACAAGAGCACATCATTAGGTTGACAAACCTACAACTCCCAGAAGTGAAAAGTTAATTAAGAATCAATTTATTATTTTAAAGACATACTAATGAATTTTCAAGTATGCCAGGGATGTAGACAAACATATACTTTCAAGGTTACTTTACAGAAGAAAAGGATTAGCAAAAACCAAAAGATTACGCACTGACATCTGTTAATGGCTATGTACATGTGGTAATTTATTTCAGAGACCAGCCAGAAGAATGAGCACATATTATTTGGGATGGCAATTTCTAGTAAGCTGTAGTAATCTCTCACCTTGCTCTTTCTTAAAATCTTTCTCTGACATGGCCACAGGTAAAAGCAGCTCTCCAACAGGTGGCTGAATATTAACATTGAAGCAATCATCCTTGGTACTAAGAGAAAAACACATCAAAGCTGACCAATTGCTTAATAAACATTCTCTTTAATATTATGCACTTAAATAGAAGTAATTAAAGGATATGCCAGCATATAAAGTATAAGATCTTCTTGGCTTAACTAGCAGAGCTGAAATTTTCTCAACACTATTTTCAGAGAAATATATGTTACCTCAATTAGAAAACACATTTTTTGGGGCGCCTGGGTGGCGCAGTCGGTTAAGCGTCCGACTTCAGCCAGGTCACAATCTCGCGGTCGGTGAGTTTGAGCCCTGCGTCAGGCTCTAGGCTGATGGCTCAGAGCCTGGAGCCTGTTTCTGATTCTGTGTCTCCCTCTCTCTCTGCCCCTCCCCCATTCATGCTCTGTCTCTCTCTGTCCCAAAAATAAATAAACGTTGAAAAAAAAAATTAAAAAAAAAACACATTTTTTTACAAAAATATGCAGTTATTGTAAATACACCATTTAATGTAGAATTTTAAAAACAGGTGAGCATCAAGGGTACACATACCCACTACTACCAGAGGAACACTTCACGCAACTTACAGAATAGAGAAGTAATATTTTCTCTTTACTTTGCATGCTTACAGTGTAGAAAATGGAGTGCTTTAGTCTTAAATTGTTAAGATCTCTTTTTAAAAAAATTAGTTTAGCAAAAAGTAAAATGGAGTGACCTTACTGTGTATTAGATATGTGCTAATAAAATAATGCCTCATCTGAAAACTTGCTTTTTAAAACAAAAGCTCTTTTTTTTGGTAGTGTTATACATTAACATTACTGATCAACATGTAAAGTTATTATTTCAAATGACAGGATATGTTAGGAAAGACAACTTTGTACCTGTATCAGATAGAAAAACAGTGAGTGTATTTATTTTAATCTTAAGACAGATAATACTCTTTAAAAAATTAGTAAAATTTCTTAAAAAATTTTTTAAGGTACATGTTTGAAGTTAGGTTGAGGAATGTACCAGTTAGGAATGTGTCTGGCTGCAAATAAGCAGAAAATCCAACTAACAACAGGTGCTTATTGTTTAGTATGCAACAAATTCTGCAGTTACCAGTCAAAGACTGGTTCACTGGCTTAAAGAGGCTGTTGGGGACTCAGGTTTCTCGAGCTTTCAACTCCACCGCCCTGGTGTGTTGTTTCATCCTCACGGATGCCAGATGGCTGCTGCATTGCTAGGTACCACTTTTACATTGCAATGAAGAAAAAACAGTGATAATGGAAGAAGAGTGAATAAATGAGCCAACCAAATCTATTCTTTTTTTTTAAATATCAGAAAAGCTTTTGTCCCCAAAAGGACTTCTACTTTCATGTTTGAACTGGATCTCATGGCCAGTGGGAAGGTGAATAGGGAAATGGGGACTGTGGCTAAAAAAATAACAAACATTAGGTTAAGAAACATCATCATCAAAGGGTGCAATAGGGATAAATAAAATGAAAAAAGAAAAAAAGAAAATCCCCTCTTTTTTAGTTTATATATTTATTCTGAGAGAGAGAGAGGAAGGGAGAGAGAGAGAGAGGGGAAGGGGGAGAGAGAGAGAGAGAGAGGGGAAGGGAGAGAGAGAGAGAGGGGAGGGGGGGGGGAGAGAGAGAGAGAGAGAGAGAGAGAGAGAGAGAGAGAGAGAGAGAGAATCCCAACCAGGGGCTCAATTTCACAAACCGTGAGATCGCACAAACTGCGAGATCATGACCTGAGCTGAAATCAAGACTCAGACGCTTAACTGGCTGAGCCACCCAGGTGCCCCAAGAAAATCCACTTTTATGCTATTATATAATATATTCTTGTAAGAAATTCTTTTATGGAACAAGGCAAGGACTAGATTAAAAAAAAAAGAAGGTTTTGAATTATTCACATGTGGATGGTCTAAGGCAAACCAACAAATTCATTTATTAATTCAGTACACATTTACCAAGTACAAACTAGATCCCGTGTATTATGCAAGTACCTGGGGATTTAAAGACAAGTGAGACTGGCCCTAGAAGCTCACAAGTCAGTGAGAGAGGAAGAGTTCACTTATGTTTATAAAATGGCAAACACTACATTATAGATATGTGGAAAGTATTATAATCCATATAAGAGGGATTAATTCTGCAGGAGTGAGGTACAGATACCTTTATTTTCAAGAGGAGAGAGAGGGTATTCTAGGTATTCTAGACTTGTGTTTTGGGAATGATGAGCAGTGTGGTATGTCAACAGATGAGGCTGGGGGTGTGCTGTAAAGAATATCATATGCGTTCATGACCATTCATCCCACTTTCCCAGGACAGTCCCAGTTTATAGCTGTTGTCCTGGAATCTTGTTCAGTTAATGTCTCCCTTCACTCTCTAGAGTGTCCTGATTTCTATGACAAAGTGTATGATTACTTCACTGATATAACTAAGACAAAGGTGTTTCAATGTTTCTTGAAGTAACAAGGAAAACTACCAGAGACTTTTGACACAGGAAAATAAATGATTCCATTGTATTTCAGAAACTCTAGTGGCAGTGTGTAAGATGTAGTAGAGGAGAAACCCAAGGCAGGTAGATTTGTTAGGAATCTAACTTAATAGTCTAGGCAGGGCTTTTACATTGTGTGTTTTACTTTAATAAATCCTGACAATGAACCTAAGAGGTGGCTTCTGTTATCCCCCAACTTAGTGATAAGAAAAGTTAAACAACACATCCCAGGTCACATAGCTAGTAAGTGGCAGTACTGGGATCTGAACTCAGGTCCATCCTGCTCCCCAGTCTGCTATATAATGCTGCTTTAAGATGTATTTTTTATTCTGCTATGTAAGGCTGCTCTCCTAGGGTGGGTGGCACTGAAAACTGGGAAGATGAGAGTATTTTAGAATTAAAAGGGACAGAGGTGGTGATGGATGGAAGAGACTTTGAAACTTCTAATGCGAAAAACTGGGAGAATGACAACTACTGAAGAAGTAGATAGAGTTTTGGGGATTAAACAAAATGATTTGGCTTTAATCAGGTTATACTTTGAGTACCAGTGAATTATTCAGGAAGAGATATTTAGCAGATAATTGGAAATACAACTCAAGAATCAGAAAAGAGGTCAGGGCAGTATATATGAGTTTGGAAGTAATCAGAATGGTAAAGAGAAGAGCTGAAGCCTTACAAGGAGATAAGATCACACAGGCAAAGAGGATATACCACGAAAAAGGATAAGGTGGAAACCTGGGGAAGACCTACATTTAAGTAGAAATGGAAGAACCGTAGCTTACAGAACACACTGGGAGACAGTGGTCAGGGAGAGAATGTGTGTGTCAAATAATGCAAAGAGGAATAAAAAGAAGGAAGTGTGACTTCGGATTAAAGCAAGGCGGTTCAGATGGAAGGCAGAATGCAGAATGCCCTGAGGTGAAGGGGGAGTGGGGAGGCTGACAAGGAAAGATGGGACAGAAAGCAAGACAAGCTTCACGAGGATGCAGAGGCAAAAGAATGCTTAATGAAACTTGAGCATGTTTACAGGATGATGGGAAAGAGCCAGTAAAGAGGAAGAAACTAAGGAATATCTGATAGAGCAAGGCATTAGAGGAAGTAAATGGGGATGGGATTAACAGCATAAGAACAAGGTGAAGAGAGTAGGATGCTTCTTCCCAAAGCAGCAGACAAGGAACGGTTAAGACTGAGGCAAGTACTGAGGGTAAGACACTTGAAGGATGAGACCACATGTGATGTAGTAGAAGGCTAAGTCACATTAAAAGAAATAGGTAAAGGCTGATAGAGTAAATGGATAGGTGGTGTGTGTGTGTGTGTGTGTGTAAAATTTATATATAAATACACATGTAAAATATATATATGAACTATATATAATATATATATATATATATAAATTTATACATATAGGGAGGGCATGATAGAAATATTTTATTAATCAAAGAATACAATTAAAATGACCACTGTGTTAAATTGTATTTATTACACTCTCTTTACTGGTATTTTCTTTTTAATTACAGATGAAATGATTAGCCTTGTCCTTCCCAACGGTCCTGAAGGATACCATTTACGCCCTTGATTAAAGGTAGCTGTGTAGCTCTGACTCCCAGGGAGAAGGGTGGGAGAGCAGAGAAAGAAGGGAAAGGAGACTTGCCTTCTAAAGCATATATGAAAATGTAGGTGGGTAAGCAGCAGGTTTAAGTTTGAGCCAAAAAGTGATCTTGAAATGTCCCTACTAGGAATTTGCAGCGTGTTAAATACTAATATAGATGACTCAACTTGACTGGTTTTGCTTTCACTGCTTTTGGCTAATGATATTTTATTTTCCGTAGTTGGTAAAATGGCTAACATAATTATGTATGAAAAACTAAGGACAGAAGTTGATCCAGAATGGGTCTTACGAGGCAAATGTAAATAAAAATGGAACACTGTTGTGGCAGACAGAACTTGTTGTTTACTCTGTGTTTCTTTTACTTTTCTTCTTTCCTGGTATAACCCTGATTTGGTTCAGGTACACAATGTGCCCAACTGAAACATTTTCTATCTCAGCCTCTCTTGTTGCTAGGACTGAGTAACCCAGTTATAACCCATGAAGCAGGAACAGAAGTCTGTCAGGGATTTCTGGGTAAGTTTTGCTTTTCCAAAAAAGACATGGCTCCTCTTTCCATGTCACTTCTTTCTTTCCTTCTTCTTTTATTTTTATTTTTGCCTGGAATGCAGACAGAAGCCTGAAACTAGAGCAGCCATATTGTGACCATGAGGATGGCAGGCACATGCTAATGACATTAGCACATGAAAACAAAAACCGCTGGAAAAACCTTATACCCAGAAGATACTATGGAGGTACTCTGGCAGCTCTTTAACTGCTGACCTCTGTTCTTCTTATACTAGCAGAATAATACACCCCTATTTGGTGGGTTTGTGTTAACACAACCGAATGCAAAAATCTAACATAGCTAGCATATAACATGCTTTATAAGCCAGTTTCAGTTTCAAAGCAAGGTTTGGCTTAGACTGGCCTAAGATGGAATGTTCCCTCTTTATTTTAGGGAAACTTTCATCTATATTAGTGTTCTAGGACGTCCTCCAGTTTTCACGTGCCTCCATTTCTACCCTTTGCCCTTTTTTTGTTTACTTCTCTTTCTCCTTACAGCTCTTCTCTTTTCCCTGACCTCTTTTTCTTCTGACTCCCTCTGGCTGACCATGGGGCTAAACATAGATATCTTGGCATGGGTAAGGAATGGTGAAAATGAGTAAGGACAGATGTGTATCTATTGGAATTAACACATCAACAAAGTACTATTATTAGGCAGCTCTAAATAGCCTAGTTAAATGGGATCAAATGACATAATAGTTTAATGTAATACAAGAATCTACCTGTTATATTTAAGTGTAATGCATATACTTGCACTACATACAATTTCATTTCACAGACTTGTAGGATCCAGATTGGTACATTTCTAGGTAAGAGAAATGGGCAAGTAGTCTAACCATTGTGAAACTCAAGATTCCTCATCTATGAAATTAAAAAAAAAAAAAAAGGCACTTACCTTGTAGCCAACTTTTAACAATTAAATAACAGTATAATGCTTAATGCATACTAGACACTCAAAACCTATATATATAAAGGGTTGTATCATAATTTATTTAAGCATTCCTGTATTGATTATCATTTGAAATTTTCCCTACTATAAACAATACTTACTTAAATACCTTTGGCTAGATCTATTTTCTTCTGTAAACCACCAATATTTCTTTAGGCCTGACGGCCTGAAGAGGAAATTGTTAAGTAGAAGAGTGTGAGTACCTAGTGTTCTGGAAGGGCCAAAGTGCCCTAAAAAAGGTGGTGTCAACGAAAATCCCATAAACGGTATACCAGAATACATGTTTCCTCTACCTTGTCAATGTCAGATACTAAAATTATTTAAAAATGTTGCCAATTTGGTGACATGTTTTAATTTTAATTTCCCTGTTACTAGTGATATTCAATATCTTATGTTCATTGGCTATTTGCATTTTGTTCTTATAAACTGCCTATTCTTAGTGTTTCCCCACTTTTTTACTGAATTCCTTTATATTGACTGAAGAGTTCCTTACATACTCTGGTTATTAAACTTTTGTCTACTACATACGCTGCAATACATTCTCACCATGTCTCACCTGTTATGGTATCTACTTTTTCTTTGTAGAGAAATTTAAAAATTTTAATAGTCAAATCTGATCATTTTTCACTTTATCCTTCCTAGTACTGTCTTAAGATTTTTCCCCCAAAGAGTATGAAAACATTTGTGTATATAACATTTAAATACATTTTTTTATGGTTTATGACATTTTCGTTTCTGGTTGAATTTTAAAAATTTGTCAAGTTCCCTGAAAAGACCTACTGGAATTCTGCCTACAATCACACTAAAGTTGAAGATTAATTTGAAGGAAAGTACAGTATCTCATTTTGGAACACAGGATATGTATTAATTTTCTTTTCATGACCTTCAGGAAAGTTTCAGGGTTTTTTTCTTTTTCTTAATTCCTACATACGTATTTCTTGTTAATTTATTCCTTTTGTTGTTCCTATAGAATAACTTTACTCATATCTTCTTTTCATGATCTTCAGGAAAGTTTCAGGGTTTTTTTCTTTTTCTTAATTCCTACATACGTATTTCTTGTTAATTTATTCCTTTTGTTGTTCCTATAGAATAACTTTACTCAATGTTTTAAAATTGGTCATTCTTATTATATAGAAATGCTATTGATTTTCACTTGATGATTTGTACTACCGTTTAAAAAAATTTTCTTTAATGTTTATTTATTTTTGAGAGAGACAGAGAGAGAGAGAGAGAGAGAGAGAGAGAGAGAGAGAGAGAGGCAGAGAGAGAGGCAGAGAGAGAGGCAGAGAGAGAGAGAGGAAGACACAGAATCTGAAGCAGGCTCCAGGCTTTGAGCTGTCAGCACAGAGCCTGATGCAGGGCTCAAACTCACAAACCATAAGATCATGACCCAAGCTGAAGTCTGGAGCTTAACCAACTGAGCCACCCAGGGGCCCATGTACCACCTTTTTAAACTCACTAATTAAATAATAGATTTGCTGCTGATTCCAAGACTTTCTGGGTTGATAACGATATTGGATAAAAATGACAGTTTTGTCTCTTCATTTCTAGGATTTATACCTCTGTTTTTACTTGTCTTTTTATATTGGCTAGAACTTCAATATAATGTGAAATAGTGTTGAAAATGGGTAACCTTCTTTTGCTTTTCTGACTTAAAAGAGAATGTTTCTCCTATTTCATGTAGTAACAGGTAACTTGTAAGGCCCAGAAGTCATCTGAATTTATAACACCAAGTAGTATGTACTGTCGTGTGCTATTCTTTCAGATTTTAAAATTGGGGTGATGCTAAGCTTTATAGAATGACATGGATACGTTCCTTTTCTCTGATCTACAAAGTTTAAATAATATATACAGATTATCTCTTTTTTGAAGTTCTGATACAATTTCATCAGTTTTATTCCTAACATTTTTTTTCTAGGGAGCCATTCATTTCATCTAAATATTCCAATTCAGGGGCGCCTGGGTGGCTCAGTTGTTTGAGCGGCTGACTTCCACTCAGGTCATGATCTCACGGTTCGTGAGTTCGAGCCCCATGTGGGTTCTGTGCTGTCAGCTCAGAGCCTGGAGCCTGCTTTGGATTCTGTGTCTCCCTCTCTCTATGCCCCTGCCCCACTAGCACTTTGTCTCTCTCAAATAAATAAATTAATGTTAAAAAAAAAAAATCTTAAAAAAAAAAGATTCCAATTCACTGGGATAGAATTACATGTTATTTTGTAATTCAGAAGATCTTGTGTTTTATTACCTTTCTCTTTTCTAATCTTTCTTATGTGTAATCCTTTTTCTCTAATCAAATTAGCCTAAAAATTTTCAAATTTTTTTGTACATCCTATGCTTTTTTTAAAAAACTGTGTATTTCCTGTACTCAGGAAACAAAGACTTCTTTGCAAATACCAATGTCTTAGATCAAGTTAGATAACTGAATTATTGAAATTTTGAGGTTGTGTGTATATGTATACTTACCTGAATGTTTATCTAAATATCTATCTTCTCTGATTTGTTAACTTCTGAGGCATGTGTTAAAATATACTGTGGTCATGGCTTTGTCAATTTCTCCTAGAATTTCATTAGTTTCTGCTTCATATATTACAAAACTATGTTACTGAAAAGTCTGTAACTTATATTTTTGTGGAGGACTGCAATGAATAGAACATTTTCTTAATATGAAGTGCCTTTTAAATTTTTCTAGCGTTAGCATTGCCTCCTTTTCTTTTTATCATCTTTCTGATAATAGTAAACATACACACAACATGTATATATTTCATCTTTTTATTCTCAATTTTTCTGTCATTCTCTTTTAAGGTGGGGTACTTATAAATAGTATATGCTGAATTTTGTTTTTACATGTTTAATGTAAATGGGATTGAACTTCTTGATATGAATCACGATAACCAGTATGTGTGGTATGTGTGGCTCCTTCCAGGCACGTTATTTTGTGTTCTATTTACCATGCTTTGTTCTTTCCTTCTTTGTTCAAATGATCAAGTTTTTTTTTTTTTAATGTTTATTTATTTCTTTTGAGAGAGTGACTGAGCGAGTGAGAAGGGGCAGAGAGAGGGAAAGAGAATTCCAAGCTGTTAGCGTGGAGACCAATGTAGGGCTTGATCTCACAAACTGTGAGATCATAATCTGAGCTAAAATCAAGTAGGACGCTTAACCAACTGAGCCACCCAGGTGCCCCCAAACTGATCAAGTTTTAATCACTTCTTCTTACCTCTAAACATTTGGGGTTATATCTCATATTCTCATTATTTTAGTGGATAGTTTTAATATTTTAAACCATATTTAAACTTCTTTTCGCCATTAATCAATCCGTCTGCCAAACATGACAAGATCACCATTATTCATCCCTTCTCAAACTTGTCCATGTCAGGATTTTAGTTCCAGTGTATTATTAAAATTTATTTCCTGCATTGTGTGAACAATTATCTTACGCATTAATACGTTTTACAGCTAGAATGCTTTGTCCATTACTTTTTTTGGACTCTGTGTTTTTCTCTGATTCACATTACACAAAGGTTTTTACTACAGCATATATTTGAGTAATCCTTTCAAGAAAGGGCCTGTGGGTGGTAAACTGAGGAAATCTGCTTCTCTGAAAAACGTCTATTTGGTTTCCTCGTTCTTTGCCTTCTGGCCACCAGAAATGATGACAGTATTGATGAGAACTCTAATTCCATTCACATTCTTGCTATTTTTTAGGTAAGCTGCTTTTTTCTCCACTCTGAAAGACACCACATTGGTTTTCTCCTTATCAAAAATGTCACAAGGATATGTGGTCTTTTTGATTGTAGTTCACATTCATCCTGTTTGATCGTTGATGGGTCCTTTCAATCTGAAGGGTTGTACATTGCTTTAGCTTGGGAAAAATTTTTCTTCTACAATTTATTTAATTCTTCGCTCCATCATTTCTTTTCTTTCCTTGTAGATTTCTTAGACGAATTGTTTCTTTTAACCTTTCTTACACAGTTTCCACCTCTTTTTGTTCTCTATTCCAGTTGATTTCACTGCTCCCTCTTCCAGAACTAAATCAGTACTCAGCTGTGGGCATTCTATTGTGCATCTACTGAATTTCTTTTGGCACTGTATTTTTAAACCTCTGAAAATATATTTAAAATTTTGTAATTGCTCCTATTTCAAAGCAAGTGATATATTCTTGCTTTAAAGATGTAGTGCTCTCGGGGTGCCTGGGTGGCTCAGTTGGTTAAGCGTCTGACTTCAGCTCAGGTCATGATCTCACAGGTCACGGGTGCAAGTCCTGTGCTGGGCTCAGTGCTGACAGCTCAGAGCTTGGCACCTGCTTCAGATTCTGCCTCTCCCTCTCTCTCTGCCCCTCCCTCGCTCACACTCTGTCTCTGTCCTTCAAAAAAATAAATAAATAAATAAATGTTGTAAAGATGTACTGTTCTCTTGAATTAGATTATAATTTTTAAAGTTATCTCTTTTCTTTTTCAAACTGTCTTATCCCTTTGTAATGAGTCTTTGTAGTCACCTTGAGTCTTCCCTTCCAAACTGATGCTTTTCCTCAAAAGTCTAGTCCCTCCGTAGGCTGTCCATTTTTCATTCATAATGAAGGAACTGGCTTAATTAACATACACAAGTCTGCTACCTATTAGCTGTATTTTGGACAGTTTTCTTACTCTTATTGTGCCTCAGTTTATTCACCTCTAAAAATGGGATAATAATACTTATCTCATGGAATTGTTCTGAGAATTAAAGAAATTAGCACAATACAAGCGTTTAGAACAATGCCAAGCACACTGCAATTGCTTGATACACAGTATTATTACTGTGGGTTTCCTCTCCCATGGTGGGCTGACTGAAGTTTTCTTGTGGGTGAGGCATGACTGGTTACATGGACATGAAGTTGAGAGGCAGGTAGGCAATGGCCTTATCTCTCCAAAAACAGGTGTAAGACTGACTTTGCTCTCGTGGGACAGAACTTGAGAATACTCCTCTTCTGGACAGAACTTCATTTCACCTCATCTCTGACCATCGCTGCCTCCTTCCCACAAACTCAAAAACCCTGCTGTTGTCTTAGGACTCCACATCCACACCAAAAGTCCTTCCAGGAAAGAAGGTCATTCTCCTTGCAGTGTAATTTTTAGGTCTCTGACTAAATGTGAATGTTGCCTGCCGTTAGAGTAAGGTGGGAGAACTGGGGGCTGGAAGTACTTCTTTGATCTCCTGATGACTGTCTTACCCTAACTTTTCATCTGTTCACTTTATGCTTCATATTCTGCTAGATTTTTTCTTACCATTGCAGTTTTCTTACATGAGTGTTTCGCTCTGTGGTTTTTATTTTCTCTGCCACTGTTGATATGTTCCCATTTGCTTTCTAACTGCCAACAACTCTTCACAATTTCTGGTCAGCTAATGACATTCTTTCATTTTGTTTTTAGTGTTCATTCTCTTTTAAAGAATGTGTTTCTGTCTTTTAAATAGATTTGGGGCAAAGAAGAGGGGTAGATGCTAGTACTCACCCCTCTAACTTGAGTGAAGACGTATTTTTCACACTAGTTACCACACTAGTATCTACTGATCACAAGCATGAGACCTGTTTAAGCACTGAATCTACTTTTAGAGAGAGAGACACACATTTATGTGTATTATACACATTTTAAATCTCAGTAAGTTTAATCAAGGACTTATTTTGATTACCATTTAAAATGCAAAGCAAAAAAAGGCATTAACACATCGAGTATTCACATAACTATATACAATAGTTCTACGTATATGTATGTATGTGTCATATAGCTATGATGATACAGAATTAATGTAGAGACTAAAGTAGAATCATTTTACTCTTATTTTCTTTTAATAAATAGAAGTATACCTGAAAGGCTTATAGTCCATGTTCCCAGCATTTCTCAAGGCTTCTTACCAAATATGCTCTTATTATCCATAATTTTACCTATCGATTTGTATAATGTATTTTGAGGAAAAAATTCAGTATCAGCCATTCTTGCTTTTTCCCCAAACCCTTATTATTGAACTACCAAGACTGATACAGCACATCACTAAGCAAAAAGTGCTATTTACTATGCAAAAGGCACAGTCAGTGATTGGCATCTAAGACCGATTGATCTACCCATTACCGCTATCTCCCTACCCCCACTAGCACTACTATGAAGCTATTGATTTAAACACTGTCGATCGGTTTCCATTTTCTGATTTTGGGCAGGCCAATTAAGAAAGTGAGTAATTGTGATTACATTGCTTCAGGATCAATTACATTTGATGCAAGACAAAGTGTTCTTTTTGGAACATATAAAAAATAATTTTTGATCTAGTATGCTTATGTGTTTAATAAAATCTAAAATAATTTATATCTTCACAACAGAAAAACATTAGTGTAAATGCTTATAACAGCTAAGGCTATTTTCTATATAAAATAAACTCCTAATTTTCCTAAAATTCGTTTAAAAGAAATTGAGAAAAAATTGTTGATATACACTCCCCAATGTAAGACAAAAAAATCAAACACTACCTACATACTTATCCCTAAAGGTATGTAGTTAATTATAAAAGATAAAATGCAAGAAAACGTCCAATGGGTTACAGAGGAAAGAAATCTTTGTAATGATAATATATTTAAAGAGCCCTGCCTCATTATATAGAACTCTATCAGGTTCTTCATATAAATTGATAAGAAAAAATAATTTTTTTTAGTTCTTAGTTTTGTCCTAACTTGGTCCACAAGCTTTGTCATTGGGCTCACATTGTTGAAATCATTAAAACGAATATACCTCTGGTGTTGGAGGCAAATCTATTTAGAGTGATGTTACTCATAGTCCTGTGCTCAGTAATATTGATCTCTGTTGTTTGTCTAATAGAAAAATAATAAACAATTACTAGGCAATGCTGGGAAAAGTAATCAGTTTTTATATATCACTGATATAGCAGACCTCCCAAAACATAAAGGTGATGATCTGCATAAAATCAATGTGTTATGCTACATTGCTTATATTCATCATTGCAGGTTTTCAGCAATAAATGGTACAATATTAGGCCTGAATTACTGGTAAACTGAAAAGGCATATGGAAAAGAAGAGTTCACTATACTTAACCTATAAATTTATTTTAAAACGTCTATTTCCTAAACTTGCTGATTTTTATTGTAGCAAACAAATTCTGTTGTAAACTAGCTAAGATTTAGACAAATAAAATGTTTCAATTCTTTTTAGAATAAAATCAAAGCAACTTCAAATCAAAATAACAAATCATATCCTCGATCAGAAAAATGTAAGAGTTCAAAGGTAATTCTGAAAGATGGATGAATACAGCTTTGTATTAATTTGCTAAGAATTCCTAGACTTTATCAGAA
Organism: Acinonyx jubatus; assembly: GCF_027475565.1. Taxonomy (NCBI): domain Eukaryota; kingdom Metazoa; phylum Chordata; class Mammalia; order Carnivora; family Felidae; genus Acinonyx; species Acinonyx jubatus. The sequence goes on from NC_069380.1 coordinate 140,296,635, forward strand.
ATTTATAAAACATTATATGGAAACAATAACTATAATGAAACCCAAACCTAGAAAAGCTCTTTTGAATAGTATTCACCCATAAAACCTTTGCCAACTGTATAAATGTTCTTCAAGTTTTAACAAAGGCAGTTTATAAATTAAAGTAAAAAGGGAAAAATGTATGGGTGTTAGGTACTGACAGAATCAATAACTTTTCACTTATGAGGCTCAAGATAATATAAAAGATATTTCAAAACATATCTTTTCTAGCCTATTCACTATTATTAAGGTTTTTAATTTCTCCTGAATTTTCCTCATGAATTTTCTAAAACTGTAGAGTTAAGTAAAAAAACATTTAGCAGTAGCTTCTTACTTTAACCAACAAACTGTGAATTTCAATCATATATGGCAGACTGTAATGGCTAAGCTGGGTAACATTACTAAAAATACATATGCCGTAAACAATGTGTACAACTATTCTACGGCAGTCTAAACGTTGCCAAAGAAAGACATGTTTGTTTAAATGGTTTCTCTCTCAAAGAAAAAAGCTGCTGAAAGCCTGCTTTTTGATGTGCTATCCTTTACAGGTAATATAAAATATAGAAGAACAATTGAACTTACCACAACTGGAAACTGGCAGTCTGAGTAGAATCACAAAAGTCAATACCCATTGAAACGGTAATGGATCCCTCAGGCTCAAGAGATTCTAGGAAATAAGATAATTTAGACATGAAACCATGGAGGATGTGAAAAGGAGGCAGACAAATCCCTGAAAACTTATATCGTGTTTGTAGTTTGGTTAAAACAGTCAAATTTAATGATGGCTTATAAGAACAACTTCAAACTAAGAATATTAAAGCAAATTACAATTTCATGATTTTGCTCAAAGGCTTTCTTTTCACAACTCAAGTCTGCACATACTTCAAAGAACACATTCTGTTTCAGAAATATACTCATCCTGAGAAATTTCATGTTTTACGGTATTGTCCTTATCGTTATTGAAAGTGAGAAAGAAATGTATTCCTGTTTGGAACAGCTGTAAAGGACTCACTTGGTGCTTTTAAGAGATTATGTACTTAAAATTATGGAGTATTTACTCTAGATAAAAAAAAATTATGGAGTATTTAGTCTAGATATAGTAAATTTAAAAATTTCCCAAATTCCAACTGGAAATAAAAATCCAAAATTTAAAAATGCAAATTAAAGCAGAGCTGAAAAAAGAAATTAATTTGTATTCAGAAATTAACCAAGACAACTGGCATTATAGGAACCCAAATAAGTCTAAGTGCATGATTCAAAGACTTATTGGAAGAATATTTCGTAGTGGATTAGGTTATCATGAAAAAACAAGTAAAAGGGTTTGGAATTTCTGAAGATTCACTTTTCGATTAACCAAGAATGGGAAATAGCTGTATCAATAGACAATACTGGTACTTTTCAATTGGCAATGATAAAACTTAAGACAACATTTTATTCTGCTATGACTCTAAAGTTTGGCTACACATGAGACTAGTGAAGGATCTGAAATATATACCTATTTAGTACAAATATTTATATATATGTTATATATTTAAATTGAAACCATCCACTTCTAATCTCCACGTTGCTCAAAGTGTTCAGTATAACTGCAGTCATACTGTACAGAAGCTTTCTATTTACCTTTATTCTGTATATATCTTATTAGATATAGTTTTATTTCAGCAAGGGCACTCTAATCCAGTAGACTATGACTATCGAAGGGCTTATCGATAAATATGGTTTGCCATTTAATGCTAACCATGACAGAAATGATGGAACAGACAGGACAAAGAAGAATTCAATAAGGTTAATATATTAAGAAGTATGCTTATGTTTCATAGGTTCAATGAAGATCAGGTTTTATAGGAAGGTACTTGTTTGATGTTGATTTTAAAATGTTATGAGTTTGCTAGGGGTATATGTATGTTGGTTTGCTGATTCTGATTTGAATTTCATTTGTTTATAAACCTAAAATTTATCAGGATGCTACACAAGTACCAGTAAACTTGTTGCCTAAATCTTTACAAACAGGCTTTATTGTAGAGCAAATAACTGTAATGATACTTTTCTTGCATTTCTCCTAAAGCTACACCTCATCAGTTCACAGCTCTGTTAGTTACACTGATTAGTCATATTTTTAAATTTCTTTTTAATGTTTTTACTTATTTTTGAGACAGAGAGAGACAGAGCATGAGCAGGGGAGGGGCAGAGAGAGAGGGAGACACAAAATCGGAAGCAGCCTCCAGGCTCCGAGCTCTTAGCACAGAGCCCGACGTGGGGCTCGAACTCACAGACTGTGAGATCATGACCTGAGCTGAGGTTGGACGTTCAACCGACTGAGCCACCCAGTTGCCCCTGATTAGTCATATCTTTTATGATGAGTAAATCCTTAATGCTTTCTTCCCCCATAGATATACTGGGGTTTGGTCTTTTTGCAGCTGACACATTGGTAGCAAATGCTGTCATCTCCAAAACATGATGGTATTCATGATTTAAATCTCTTTATATCATGTATCCTTGTATTTCGTTTGACAAAGTGACAGTTCTCAAGATGCCTTGTTGATAGCCCTTTGACACAGTTTGGTACCATCTTCATTCTTAAGATAATTAACTGTGAGCTTAGCCCCACACTAATTCTGGAGGACAGCTCATGATCAATGGCATGTTTTATTATATGAATGCTTCAAGAGCAAAGTAATCAGCATAAAATTATTCATATAATGGATTTATATTATTTGAAGCCTACTACACTGGGAAAGTTTACTCAATTAGGCATCTGTATTTGGATACAGCTTCTGAATCAGTGCTATATACACAAAAGGGTTATAGAGAAATGGCTGAAAAACATGGGCTTTATTATACCATACTATTAATAATGAAAAAAGAAATTACACAGGCTGCCAGAGACTTTGATGTGACACTTGTACAATAACTAGTAAAATATTAGCTGAACTCAAACTTGTCAATTGTTAACATAAAGCCAGTGAATATAGTGCTTACAGCTTAAGGCGTGTGTGTGTGTGTGTGTGTGTGTGTGTGTGTGTGTTGTGCGTGCGTGCGTGTGTGTGTTTAAAATCTCTTAGGTCCTTGGTCTCTTTGGGAAAAATGGCATGGCACATTACTCCTAATACTCTTGTAGAGCATACAGTTTCATGCTAAAGGTAGGGCAAAATCCAGACAAAAGTCACTGTATATTATAGACAAAAATAAAACAGATTGGTGATAAATAAGAAAGCTGCTGGACTCCTTAACATATGCATATGTGCTTATTAAATAAGTAGTTCACTTTCCTCATTTCACAAAAAGATTAAAATACAGTATTTTTTCTTTGTTGCATTAAGATGTTTTTGGAGGACTAATTAAGATATAACATACCCTGTAACTCTACTGTAATCTATTGATAAGAGACTAGGTGGTGTTACTGCACAGGAAAGAACTCTGTTTCTTGAGGGTTTCAATAAAATGCCAACAAAATGAATAAAACACTATGGTCATAAAAATCTGCCTAAGAAAAGAAAAGAAAAGAAAAGAAAAGAAAAGAAAAGAAAAGAAAAGAAGAGAAAAGAAGAGAAAAGAAAAGAAAAGAAAAGCCTATGGCTAGTACTGAGGCAATGGTATACATTCATATTTTATTTCCGTGTTAAGGCCATACTATGAAATTTACTATATTTATTTCTTCTATTCTACATAGGCCAATAAAAGGTCAACTCATCAACTCATTATGCCAACTCAAAGAAATGTTAATACTGTTCTACTGTTTTAACCTTTGAATAACATTTTCAACCTTCAGACAATTCATTTATCAGCTGCTTGACATTTCTTACAACAAAACTAATTTTTTAACTAGGTAAAAAATGTTGGATTTTAAGCAATAAAAAAAGAACACAAACTGGGATATTTTAGAACTCCTTGGCAATGTAATGACTTCACAAAATAATTAAATAAAAATCAGGATACTCTGTATTTATTAAATTGTGCCTTAATCACCAAATTATTTTTATAAGTGTATTAAATGGGTTATGAAATCAAGTCACTTTAACTCTACTTTGGTTGCTTATAAACATCTACCATATGTCATCTGTTAGGAACTGTTTTATTCCTTTGTGTAAAAATATAACACAATATATGACTTCCTTTGCTGAATGACTCATGAAAACTTACAGGAGAGAATTCAACAGTGTCAAAAAGCTCAGGTGAAGATGAAGAAAAACAGAATAGTTACGTGAAATAATGAGTAAAAGAAGGCACAGTTCCCCGCTTAAAAGGCTTTGAGCACCTAAAGTATTACAAAAAGGAACTATCTGGAACTGGATAGTATTTCAAGGATTCAATGACAGAAACCTTCTATCAGTTTTAATTGATATTATTGCCTGAAGTTTCTCCCAATGAAACTCTAGGACTGTTTCCACTTAAACCAAACAGAAAAAATAGAGGTAAACATTAATTATAATCTTTAAACTCAAAATAACACACAATTGTTACACTTAATTTTTTTAAAGTATTATTTCTGGCAAAATACTTAAAAAATGGAAGAAGATGACAGTTGGTGAGACAGTGTGATACAATGAGCACGGAGGTCAGGTGGAAAGCACAGGCTGCATCTAAGGGCAGCCTCCTCTACACCAACTGGTGCTGTTGTATGTTGGAATAAAGGCACAATACTGCCAGATCTTGTGCTTTTTTCTAAGAAAAGTGAGGTTTTTGGGTTTGTTTTTTAATTTAAAAACATCTTGATTTCTATTTTTTAAAATTCTTTTCTTTTTAAAGAGTTTCTTCTTATTTATTTGTTTATGAGAGAGACGGAGGGAGACCGGGAGAGAGAGTGCAGAGTCTGAAGCATGGTTTGAGTGAACCTGAAGCAGGGCTTGAACTCATGAACTATGAGATCATGACCTCAGCCAAAGTCGGATGCTTAACTGATTGCATCAGCCAGGCACCTCAAAACATCTTGATTTCTAAATGGTAGCAAAAGATTAAAAATATTTTAAAACATGAGGTGTATAAATACTAGTAATATACTATCGACTATTTTTTTTAAGTTAATTTATTTTGAGATTGACAGAGTGTGTACGCTCAATGGAGAGGCAGAGAGAGAGAGAGAGAGAGAGAGAGAGAGAGAGAGAGAATCCCAAGCAGGCTCTGTGCTGTCAGCACAGACCCTGAGACAGGGCTTAATCTCACAAACTGTGAGATCGTGACCTGAGCTGAAATGAAGAGTTGGACGCTTAACCGGCTGAGCCACCCTGGTGCCCCTACTATGGGCTACTGTACACTGTATACCTGGAAAGGAAGACAAACAGAATAGTATAAATCCTCTCAGCCTTTGCTCTCCTCACTTTGCAATTTATGGAATGTAAAAGGAAACAGGGAAGGGGAGCTATGATTCAAAAAGGCAGACTAAACTCAGGCAGGGAATGAAGTTGGCCAGGAAGAGAAACAGAGGGAAGGTGATGAAGACAGGTAAAATGAGAGGCAATTTTGATTCTTGAGATCCATCAGTACTGGTACATACATGTTACCACTGCTGGCACCCAATTCACTAAGGGCAAAGAAGTGTATTCGTTTTGTATGATAAATTCAGTTTAAAAAAGGACACAAACGTAAACTGACTATACTGACAAATGTAGTCAATAAAATAATATGTATTCTACTTTACTTTTAAAATAAATGTATTTAATTATCAAATATAAAGTTTTAAATGAGAATTAATATTTACCTATTGTATTAAAAACATGCATTTGCATGCCTATAGGAAGTCTTTTCCCGCCTATGTGGATATTTTCTATCTTTCGATCAGTAGTATTATTCAATGTTATTTGTACAGAGACCATCTTATCACCAAAAATACAAGGTTGCCTTGGAAAGAAATAATGGGCAGCTAGTCCTTTTCCACTCATTCGATGAAGCAGCACATGAGTTTTCACTGGTACAAAGACAGGAGTACTGACCTATTGCACATTGGAAAAACAAAGAAAGATGAATTAGTAAATATAGTTATTCTCTTTGAAAATTGTAGGATACTAACTCCTATTTTCCCTTAAGTATTACATAAACCACAATAACAAATATCATACTCACAGATATTAAATCAGAAATTATATAAAAATGTAAAGAAAATGCCTCCAAAACGGCATTAAAATTTTTTTATACTCAACATATATTAAAATATTTTGACAATATATACCTAATAAGAAGAGAATAAGTACACGGGCATGGGGCATTAAAGACACGTGTTGAGATGAGCACTGGGTGTTATGTATAGGGGATGAATTACTGGATTCTACTCCTGAAATCATTACTGCACTATATGCTAATGTGGATGTCAATTAAAAAAAAATTAGTTAAAAAAGAGAATAAGCTGTCTGTCATATATACAATTTTTTTTAGAATTTATAAACTTTTTTGTCAGTTTTTTTCCTAGGTAAACTATATTTGGGCATCTTGCTTATTTTCTTTAGTTTTAATAATTTGTCAGTTGATTTTCTCAGGTTTTTGAAGATGGTATCACCTACCAAAAATTTCCAATCTCAACTCCTTGAACTTTTTTCACCTTGCATTTCTTTCACTATAAAATGAAGACTATAACCTCATTCAAGGTGGTTTATTCCTGTGGTTTAGTAATTAAAAAGATCTTCCCTACTTTGAGCTCAGATAACTATTCACTTACAGTTTCTTCTAGACCTTTCATGGTTGCAATTTTTAATTCGTGTGATACTGTTTTAAATGTATTGACCTCTAAATTTAATTTTTTTGGTCCAAATACTGAACCAATTGTCTGTACATGATTTAATGATTACCTTTTCCTCAGTGACCTGTAAATGCAAATGTTCTGATTATTTACATATTTGGAGATATTTTTGGCTCTGATCGAGCTGTTAAACCAGTACCACATTGTTTTATTTCTTACAGTCCTACATTATGATTCAATTACTTGGCAAAACAAAGTGTCCTTTATCACTCCCTCCCCCACCAAATAGTATTTTCTTGGCTAATTATCTGTTTATATCCTTCCGTTGAATTTTAGCCTCTTTTAGTTAAATTCTCCCTACAATCCTGAGTGAAATCAGAGGAGCATATTAAAATGAATAAACACAGTCCTTTCTAAAATCATGTGATGGCTATCTTTCCATTCAAAGTCAAAGTACTGCATGTGGCTTGACCTGACATGGGCTAGCTTTTTAAAAAAATCAATTTCTAATTAAACAGGCCTAATCAAGATTTTTTCCTAACAAGTGCACTCTCCCAACCTAGGCTTTCTATTATAATTGTGAGTACATATTAACCTATTCAATATGTTCATTATGCCACTGATACCTGACGAAATTAAAACTTAATATTAGTAATTTAAGATTAATCAACAAAAATCCAAGAGTTAAATATCATATATACAAAATGATGGGCAGTGTCTTCTAAGCATCATTAGAATATAGTACTCCTTGTCCAAAAGCTCAATTTGTAAGAGTGAGCAATTTAAAATAATCATCTTAAAAATGCACAAAAGAGTTTATTTATAAAATACAACAAATAATTGAGGGGATTTAAAATTTTGGCTATATAAAATAATGGGGCAACTGGCCTATGCATTCTACTTTGGCCTTTTGATGATGATAGCAATCTAGCATTTTAAGTTTTCAAAACACTTCTTCTAAGCTGAGGTTCTTTTTCACGTAAAAAGATTATTTTCAGGGGCACCTGCGTGGCTCAGTCAGTTAAGCATCCAACTCCAGCTCAGGTCATGATCTCGCAGTTACTGAGCAAGAGCCCCGCATCGGGCTCTGTGCTGTCAGCGCAGAGCCCACTTTATCGTCTGCCCCCCCCCCCGCCCCGTTCTCTCCTCTCTCTCTCTCTCTCAAAATAAATAAATACACTTAAACAAAATCATTTTCAAAACTCTCTCCTCTCTCTCTCTCAAAATAAATAAATACACTTAAAAAATAATTTTCAAAACTCTTCTGTTTCAATGCTCACTCTAAGTTCTATTTTCTTCACAAATTCTAGAGAGTTTATCAGCATAACCCAAGACAGCAATCCCTAGCAGGGAACATTCATTTACAGATATAATGAACATCATAAAAATAAGCAAAAAGATAAAGAAATTGTGTGTGTATGCTTGCACTAGTGTGTGTGTGTATATATATATATCTATCTCATGTATATATATGTATATATATATACATCTCATATTTATAAATTTATAATCTGCAAAAATCTTAAATTCCCATGTCATTGAGGCTACAATAATCAACCTTAAACACAAGCCTTTATCTGGATAATTATAGTTTTCAGTATCTCATGTTTATTCCATCAATTACATAATAACATACTGGAAACAGTAATTCTTATTTTATTTTCTTCATTGTTGCAGAGACACAAGTCTCATTAAATCATTAAATACATGTTGATGAAGTCAGTTTTTCATCTATGAAAATTCATTAAAGTTTGAGCAACACATACTATGGCAAAACAAAGTTGAAAGTTGGAGAGAGGCAAGTGTGGAACAGTAGGAGAAAAGCAGAACGGAAGCAGGAGTTTGGTTTACACACAGCTAGGAATCTGCACTTAAACATAATATAAGGTGCTCAGAAATATAAGGAGCTTTATACCCTAAGTCACATAAGATTATCAACATGTCTTGGCTGGTTTGTTGATTCTCTCTCAGTGTTACCCTGGGAAACACGATACAAATATTTTTTTTTCCTACCCTGTCTCAAAATTCTGCACCTTTATTATAGTCATTAAAAAGATGTTAATGGATGTACAAAGAAATAAATACATACTTTTCTCCACTCGTTCCATCCACACTCAAATCAAGTTTAAGAAGCACTAATAAATTCAACATCTAAAAAAGGTCCTCTGTGACAATTCTCAAAGGTTATCTGTGATAATACACAGAGGTCTATGTTCTCTTCCCAATATAAGCAGCCTCATAAATGGCACTTTGTGGTAATAATACGTACTTTTTAACTACAGACAAGGGCTAACTGGAAGTTTCATTTTTTTTCTTTTTAACGAATTTTCTAAGTTCATACAGATCATATAAAGTCTATTTCCCTCCACTATCTAGATGAATTACATAGGTGATATTTTGTTGAGTAAAACCAGTAGGTTCCATAAATCCTTCAAGAATTTCCATATGCAATACAATTAATCCTGATGGGAAAATAAGAGTTTAGTTCAATATTTTGTATATCAGATATCTATATTCCAGAAACATATATGATCTGTGGCTGCTTCTATTCTAAGATGCTAAACACTGAGAACGGCTTTTCTGACTTCATATTTTATAAATATCAATAATCTTACTAAACATACAAAATAAAAGATAAAAGATAATAAATTAATTACAGAAAGACCTAGATCTGGGCTGTGAAAACGAGGGCTTATGTTTAAGAAAACAGGCAGATACTTAAGGAGTATGAATAAAACAGATCATCTTGGGTAAGGGTTGGCACATTGTAGCCCACAAGTCACATGTGGCCTACTTCCTGTTTTATCAAGTCTGTATGGAACACAGCCATACCCATTCATTTACATATTGTCGATGGCTGCTTTTTTGCTCTGCAATGGTAGAGCTGAATACTTAACATATTCACTATTTACATACATATTTACTATCTGCACCCTTTACAGGAAAAGTTTGCTGGCCCAGGATCTAGGGGCACAGATGCTACATATTTCCCCCTCCCTTCCCCTTCTCTTGTTGGGAAATAATTCTCCATAGTCTCCCATGTTTGCGAACGTGTTCTGAGCAAAGGTGTTAATCTGGCTGTTCAAAATCTTTTCAAGGATGTTTGTATAGCAAACAGCCTTTGGAAACAGGAAAATGCCTTACTCTGGAGCAAAGTTTGGACAGATTTGCTAACAGCTCTTTATATCTTCTGTAAAGGTTCCTCTCCTGTAAAGCAAAAGACTGCATGTAGTGTCATCACTTGGCCTTCATCATATCACCCTGTGGGAACTGGGGCTCAGAGAAGTGGCACAAATGAGGTTACTCTGGCTACTACTATTGCTGTGAGTAATACACTGCCTCTTGTCTTTGACACAGGAGTCTCATGTCTTTTACCAGTATCCATAAAATTGTCTTAGCAACTTGTTTGCTTGCAAGTAGGGTAACATCTCATGTCCTTCACAATTCTTGATACCCATTTTGTTTTGATCACTCAACATTTCCCAGATTCACTTAACTCCAAATAGCTAAATTCATTTTTAGTACAACTATCATAAAGAGATGTGTAGTGGCAGCTGACTGAGGGGTAGACACAGGCTAAAAATCCAACTTGCATTCAAGGGTGCCTTTTTGGAATATGGCAGAGTAGCACCATATGAGGTAGTGGCTTTGCTAACGAAAATACTACTTTACAAAGTAGAAACTACTTTTTTCTTCTGACTTTGATTTGTCAAAGTCCATGCTATGATTTGATTGTTTCTATGAACTTCCTAGGTATCAAGATGTGTTCTGACAGCTGACAATGAGATGTCAAGTAAGTTCTATGACACTAAAGACTAAGAATAATTAAAATGTTTCAGGGTTGCTTTTATCTAGGTCATGACTAAAGTCGTGGTCCTTTGAGGGAGCTTTCTGCTTAGTGTTTTTACCCTGTAGGATTATGTATGGGATTGTCTGCTTAACACACCCTACCATCTCCCAAGAGCCTTGCCACAATCAGTTCTTTAAGGAGCTCGCATGTTCTTATGCCACCTCGCGACCTGATCACAATTAATTGGTTCAGGAATAGACACCTGGCTCAATGCATTCCTTTCCCAAGATTTTTGGATTCAGGACCTGGTAAGTCAAACCTGTTTCTCTCAAGAGGTAAAATTTTGAGATTTAAAACTCTAATGTTTGTGGTCATATTTCCTGCCATACTGTTCAGCAAGAAATAAAGCAGTATCTAAGAAAAGCATAGTTGAGAGACAGAGTGTCCTGCTGGTATCTCTGGTCTTTATAGTTCTTGAATCTGACACATTCCAACCCTTGCTGAAGCTTGTTGTTTTGTGAAATACTCTAGCGTCCCTTCCTGTAACTTTTTTTTTTTTTTTTTTTGCTTAAGCTAGTTCAAATTGGGTTTCTATCTTTTAACTTCCCAACCAACTACTTACTGGTCAGGATTAGTCAGATTTCATGACGCTATTTAAGGTAGCAGGGAATAAACTTCTAATGGGAGAATGTGCTCTCTTTCCCCTTTTCCTAAAGCCCTGGTTGATATGGAATGGAGAGATCAGAGACTCAGGTATGCCCTCTAATAGCTTGAACCATACGAATCTACCAACTTTACAGGTCGAAACAGTTGAATCAGCAACTCATATAGTTCAATCTAAGAACTTGCTTTGGTTCAAGACTACTTAGTCCTATCTTCAACAGAAAAGAGGAGTCCTTGATGTGACCATCCTAATTCACTGGAGCTCTACACTGAAGTTAGAGAGCAAAGCCCCTGCTAATAATAAGGTATCACGTTGCCTTTCTCTCTTCTCTGACTCTATATGTCCCATGGGCATCTTGGGGAGAAAGGTGGTCTTGTCCAAGAATTGAGTATTCCAAGGCCCCCTGCCCAATGAGATCATCACTATTTCAAATGCAAAGTAACCACTCATCATTAACTTACTCTCTCTTTCAACTGAATTTATCGAGTTGTGCCAACCACTATACTAAGGACTATGATACAGAGGCAAAGACAGAGTAAACCAGTCCCCAAGGAGTTTATTGTTTAGCTGGGGAAATCTAAGTAAATCAACAAATCATGTGATAAATGCCATGACAGCAATAAGCTTAGTACACTAAGAAAATATAAAAGTCATTGCTGGCACCTGAGGGAAGGATTGGGGAGAAATCCCTAATTACCTGAATTGAACTATGTAAAATCTGACCACTTCTCATTCCCTCTACTGTTACCATCCTGGTCTGATCTATCGCCATCTCACATCTGGATTATTCCAAAAACCTTCTAATTGGTCTCCCTGTTTCTACTCTTCTACCCTACTGAGCACAGACTGAAGACAACAGCCAGAACGAATCAGTTAAAATAAAGTTATAAATATGTCACCCCTCTGGTCAAAATCTTCCAATGGCTCCCAATTTCACTGAACTTTAAAAACCAAAAATCCTTATAAAGGCCTTTAAGATCCCTTTTGGCTTGGTCCCATTGTTTCTTTGACCTGATTTCCTATTACTGTTGAACCCATGACTCACTCCTCTCAAGCCGTCCTGATTTCCTTGCTATTCCTTGCACACACCAGTAATGCTCCTACCATAGGCCCTTGGCATTGGTTCCCTCTTTCTGGAATGCCCTTCCTGCAGATACTCACAATGACTCAGTTGTGACTGATATTTGCTCAAATGTTACCTTCTTAATGAGGCTTAACCCATTTGCATTTCTCCCATCCGATTCCCCTTTTTCTTTTTCCACAGGTACTTAATACCTAACACTACATAATTTGCTTATTGTTATGTTTATTATCTGTCTCCCCATTTATTCCCCACTTTTATGTTCAATGTATAAAGCATAATTTTACCCATTTTCACAATTCAAAGCATAATTTTACTATTTTAAATGATTACAGAGGTTTGCAGATAATGTACCTCTAGTGTTGGTCCTAAGTATACTTTATTTGATGCTGAGTGCTCAATTATAACACTGTTCCTACAAATACAACAGTCTTATTGGAGCACACTGTGGTGATAAGTGGAGGTTACCAATATTAATATTTGTTGGTTTCAGGATAACACTTGACTAGAAATTTTCTATTATATGTATGTGTAATTATAAACAAATAAAAAAATACCGTATTTCCAAAAGGCACACAAAAGAACAACTTATTAATTAGAAGGACTTCTATGAAACAATCAATCATTTGCAGAATATCTAGTTTAAGGTAAAAGCATTACTTCCCATTAAATATTAAAACTTAAAAAAACTTATAAATGCAGCAGGATCCTATAAAATACAATATTTGAAAACATTAGTTCTGATTTAATTATTTAACTATAATGTTCAAAAAATTAAAAAGCTAGCTGCATCATAAGCAAATGATACGGGTTATCTTCACTATGATTCTTGAGGCGGTAATTAGTTCAGTAACTGTAATAACTCTAAAATAAAAAGCCTCCTTCTAGAGTTAACAGAACAAAAAGCATCAAGTAACAATGAGATAATCCTCTACAAATCTTTATACAGCATATGTTTAAATAATAAAAGTCGTTTGTGTACTTTTTAGATGGTTTATGAAAATAACCAATCAATTCTGCAGACACAACATTATTTCTAAAGGAAATCTATGTGACTCATGATGCCTGTAGATACACAGAGACAAACCACACATATTTTATCAGTTTATTACAGTAAGCAAATAAGCGTGGAATGAGAGTGCACATAACTGTCTACTTAGCGCTTACTGAAACATTTATAAGAGCTGTTATCTCCCTAATAACAGACAGACAGCGTGCAATTTTAGAGAGGAGAAAAGCTTCATATTTTTTAACACTTCACTAAAAAGTAACTGAAGAGTGTAAAATGAAAAATACTCTGTGCAGTTAGCTGGTAATGGACCATATTATCAACTCAAGTTAGATTTATAGGATACAAACTAGTCACTAATAGTTATTTTATGACATAGCATGTCTGCTTTTTTTTGAGATTATTAAGATTAAAGTTGTAAAACTTCTTTTGAACATAGCCGTTCAAAATGATTGAATTATAAAATTTAAATGAGAATTGAAAAATAAAACACAGAATATCAAGTAAGTGCCTAAGAATAAACCTTGTTCAACATTTGCATTACTATTTCAAAGATAACACTTCCCTGTAAAGCTTTATGAAACAATGTTTTTCAGCTTTTTATGCTTTAATCCACACTTAGTCACTTAATCATTTTTAAGTATTATCAATCTATTCTGTTTTTGGACTTCAAAAATATGAAGATCTGTAGTATATAAAATACTCTGTTTTGTTTGGCTTATTTTTATAGCTGTATCTATTTACATGTACAATTTATGAAAATGACCAGAAAATAGGTACAAAAGAGATACAGTTTCACGTTTAAAATTAGTATTTTAACCAATGTCTCATGTGATAAGAGCTGTAATGCAGAAAGCTATAGTATTGTTTTATTTACCCAGTAAACTGTAGAAAGTGAGTCTATTTTACCTTTAACCCAAAGTATTGACACAATTACCTAGTGTAGATAAAAAAAAAAAAGCGGGGGGGAGGACAAATTTCCTTAACTTTTAGCACTAACTATAAACATAACTCAAGGAAATACATGTCTATCTTCCATAAAATACTGATTTTTTTTTAAAGTTTCATTTATCTATTTTGAGAGGGAGGTAAAGAGAGAGAGAATCCCAAGCAGGCTCTGCCCAGTCAGCACAGTGCCTGATGAAGGGCTGGAACCCATGAACCATGAGATCATGACCTGAGCTGAAACCAAGAGTCAGATGCTTAGCCTAGTGAGCCACCCAGGTGCCCCCATCAAATATTACTTTAAATAAATGGTTTATAAGCCTAAAGCTAACCTCCTCCTTACATATGTAAATTTAGGTATTCTAGAAAGTAATCATGTTCATTTCCCATATTTTATTTTACAATCAGTATATATTATTAAAAACGAGACTTTTTTACCTTTTACTTTGGTAATAATCAATATATATTATAAAAAATATATTTGCAGAAATATCTGAATACATTGTCAACAAACATTTAATGAGTATCTTACTTCATGCATGGTGTTAAGCAGACATTAGCAAACTCAACCGTTGGACCAAATCCAGTCCACTGTCATTGGAACACAGTCATATTCCTTCATTTATATATTGTCTATGCCTGCTTTGTACTCCAGTGGTAGAGCTGAGGGGCTGTGGCTTGCAAAGCTGAAAATATTTACTATCTGGCCTGTTACAAAAAAAGTCTGCTGACCCCCTATTATAGGATGCATTCAGTTCATATGGATGTTGAGATGAAAGGGAAATTACTTTCTAATAATATCCCATTCTTTCTCCTCTTCAAAGGTAAATCTGTAAGCTCCACTGTCAATACATTTAATGCTTTTTATAAATCTGAAATCCAGAACGATGTTCATGTTCTTTTACTTACCACTTTCATGAAAAAATAGTTCCAGAACCATGGATAAAGACATGTTATTCTATTCTTAGGTATGTTCTGCTATTTTTTTTTTTAATTTCCTTTCTTACTTTTGGTTTAAGGGTGCTAAGTGTTTTCAAAGTGTTTAGCAAAAATGGTTACAATAATTGGTTACAATAAATTTCATTAGAACCAGATTTTACATAAGTACAAAAACAATTATGTGCTGTGTTATCTAACAGATATGATAATCGTATGATCTTAATAGTTCTGTTCCTTTCTCTGATAATATCAATGACATAATATAAAAAAGAAAATGTTGGTGCCCTCTTCCATTGTAAACAAGCTCAGAACCTTGCATTATTTTCGATACCTTCTTTATTTCCAGCAATTATTTGACAAGTTTGAAGTCCCTTGTTTTCATTTCCTTCTTTCCTGTCCATCTATCACCAGCTTAGGTCAGGTCATCATTCACACTTAAAGCATTTTTTAAAACATTTATATAAAATAGCAAAAGTAATGTAAGTTTATTGAAAATAATTTCAAACTATGTGGACAAATAAATAAAATCCCCCTCAGGTTTAACCATAATTTACAATTTGGTGTCCTTCCTAATCTTTTCCTCTCTTACTTCTGCTTGTCCATTCAACTTGGTCTCCTTGTCTTTATTTTTTAAGTTTATTTATTTTGAGAGAGAGAGAGAGAGAGAGAGAGAGAGAGAGAGAGAGAGAGAGAAGGAGGGAGGGGGAGAGGGAATCCCAAGGAGGCACCACACTGTCAGCACAGAGTCCAACACGGGGCTCAAACCCACGAACCGTGAGATTATGACCTGAGCCAAAATCAAGAGTTGTATGCTTAACCGACTGAGCTACCCAGGCTCCTCGGTCTCCTTTTCTTTAGATTTATTATACTCCAATCTGCACCACACATTTTCCTAGAGTGAAAAATCATTTTCCTAAAGCGCTCAACCCCCTATGTGCTCAGCAAACTGGTGGAAAGTGCCAGGTTTTGAAGCCAGATCGACTTGAGCTGAAACTCTGGCTGTGCAGCCTAACAACTCTTACTTAACCCTATGACACTAGAAAAATTATGCTCTAGATCTCAATTTTCACATCTGTGAAATGGGGAAACTGCTACTTATCTTTCAGGTTGTTATAAACCTAGATCCAACATAAAAAAATCCAAAGGAGTGAAGGGCCTGAGAAACATGACAGGAACAAGTAAGGAGGTAAGACAAGATTTCAGAGTTGAAAGTACCGAAAGAGTGTGTAGGGCTGAAATCTAGTACAGGTGAAAGTTACCAGAACTGAACAGATGAACATGCTGTGAGGTTACAGCTGTACAGGTTGTTAAGATGTACATGGAGATCTCCCAGATAATGGTGGGCTGGAGAAATTATATGTCAGATGCCCAGATCTTCACTGAACACGGGTAGTGATTAAGAGATTCCAAGATGAGAATGACGAGGAAGGGAAGAAGGTAAGATGGGATGGAGGTCAAAACAGGAAGGAGTATGAGGATGACAAGGGAATGACCTAGAAGTAACACTTGGGAGCCTCATGCAAATAATCTTGCTGGTAATAAGTGATTTTGTCAAAGACAGAATTATAGAGCATTATGAGTGAGGTCATGCTGAGAATGCTTCCAGTAGGACACTGAGACAGAAATGGTGGTTCTCAGAGAGAAACTAGGCTATATAATATTACTTTGTAAAAGTACGTGAAAGAAATTAGTAGCTGTTCTACATATTTACAGAGGGGACCACTCCATCTACACATTGGCCATGCTACTTCCATTTAAATGAACTGTAACTTAGGGGACAGAGGGATATGGATCTCATCTAGATGAAGTCCTAGAGGAAGGAAAAGAAGTACGTCTTAGTTGATGTACAAATTGGAAAGGCAGTTTTATTATGGCTACTTTAATTTTAAATAACAGGTCCCTCTAGGAATGCCGTCTCCAAATCTGATGGAGGTAGAAAGCATCCTTTCACATCACAGATGCCAGACATACTATAAGTTGCTGAGGAATTCCTGACACAGGGTGAGGATGGGAAATAGTCCTTTGAGACCTAAGAACACACACACACATTTTTTTTTTTTTTCTGATCTGTGCATAAATATTTTAAATTCTTCAGCAAGGAAGTAGGAATGGGAAGGAAAACTTGATTTATGACGCAGGAATCCAAGAGTCTTTGGAGTTCACGTCTGTGGTAGCAAAGCCCCCTGATGAGCCACCCTTCTCTTCATGAAAGGAACTTGACTATGAATTTTTCTGGATCAAATCCTGGGATTAGGGTCTAGATGGCACTGGCTCATGTATTGTCAGCTTATACCTATTTTTGGCATGTGAACCATTTTTCTTCAGAAGCAACAAAGGCTATGACTTATTGTCAAGCAGAGTTATGGTTAGAAGTGGTTAAGAAAGAAAACACTCGATTTTAAGTTAGAAGACTTTCAAGTTACTTGATGAGAAGAAAATCATTTAGCTTCTCTGGGCTTGAATTTGCAAAATGAAGGGTAACACTACCTAACTCATTAGATTTTAAAAGGACATAGTGAGAGGGGTGCCTGGATGGCTCAGTCGGTTGAGCCTCATGATTTCGGCTTAGGTCATGATCTCACCATTTGTGGGTTTGAGTTCTACAACAGGCTCTGCGCTGGGCATGGAGACTTCTTAAGATTCCCTTTCTCCCTCTCCCTCTCCCCTGATTGTTCTTTCTTCCTCTCTCTCTCTCTCAAAAAAAAAAAAAAAAAAAAAAAGATATAGTCGGTTACTGCATATGTAAGTATTTTGTAGATAAAAGTGCTCTTTAATTATTATTAAAGTTAATGTTTATTTGCACAAATGAAAAAAATAGTGGCAGGACTAAGATTGGAATTTAATATTTTTAAGTGTCATTTCTGTCAAGCAATAAGCTACAATTCCTTTCTTAATAAATACAAAATACTCCCTATGATAAAAGGAAAAAAAGAAAGATCAGCGTGCAAACTGGTGGGAGATTTTTTTCTCACCTTCAGAGAACTACAGGAAGTGGCAGAACCAGTATTCATTATTTCTTTCCAAAGATGATTAATAATTGAGGAAACTATCTTAAATATGATCTTAATTGTGAATCAGTATCCTTAGTCAAAAGAACTTTTGAAAGCAAATCAATAAAATGAGATTAGAATTATGCTTAAAATATCAGTTCTCTAATAAACTAGGTATGTGTAAGTGGATTTCAAGTGATAATTTCATAAGCACATCAAAAAGAAAAGGAATCTCAAGAGAAATCTGAATGCTGTAACATCAGAGGAAGACTGACTACTATGCTGAGATATTTTATATTTATTTCATCAGTGTTACAGGGTTAATAAAACCTCTACTATCGACATAGCTATCTTCAGCACTGAAATTAGAGAATCTCACTTTTATTCTAGTTATAAGGAATTAACTCCTAGAATTTGAACATGTTGAAAAGAACAATGCAGAATATCACTTAAAAAAACAAAAACAAAAACAAAAAACAATGAAGGTAACCTAAGGCACCTGGATGGGACACTAGGCGAGATGGTAAGGGACCTGGGTTGGAGTTTCAACTCAGCCATACACTGGTAGTGAGACCTTACCTAAATCATGTCACTTAGCTTGTTTTTCCTTTTCTGTAAATTGGAGCTAATTATACATATCCTGTCTGTTTCACTGAGTTCTTGTGAGGATAAAATGAGATTGTATATGTGAAACTGATTTTTAAACTGTTCAATAAAGGCACTATTGGGATTATTAGTAAATTGAGTTTTCAGTCAACGTTAAAACACCAATCTGTCAGATAACATAGGGTCATCAGGTTAGAAGTACATATCAAAAAGCTGAATCACCATTGGAGAAGGGCTTTTAAAACAATATTGCTGTATTTATTGATAGTACCATCCAAAGGCCTTTTAAAAAGTAATCCCTTCCCCCATGTCCTTTTTCCCCCCTCTCTGTTAGTTGTGGGTGAAGAGGACCGTTCTCTAAAAGGTTTCTAAATGATGTTGATGTTAAAAAATATAGTATCACCATTTAACAGCCTTTTAAAGAACAGTCCCTAGTACAGTCTTTGTTAACAACTGAGGGAGGAAGGGACTATTTTTTCAAAGGCTTTTAGAGGATGTTGTTAAAAGAATATATAGTGACATCATTTAAAAGCCTTTTAAATAATAGTTCTTCTTCCCTCCCAATTGTAATGTCCTTGGCTTTCATTTATTTTGTACTACAAGCTGAAAATGGACATGCCAACATATTATTGGCCACGGCAGGCATTTGTTGGATGGAGAACGATGTATTGCTTTTAAAAAGGTCGCTGTCCAGAAATAAATCCAATTCTTTAAGAACATAGTACCATTTCTACACAGGATATTTCCCACCTACCTTATCATTGAGTTGTAGTATCTTTTGCTTGTTTCCTCTGAATTTATTGAAGAAGATATCATGAAAACAGGAAAGAAGTCATTCCAAGATGTCCTGTGGCGTGAATATAGTCCTACCATCCATCCATCCACCGCTGCTTGAGTTAACTCTCCACTCAACTTACAACAAAACCTAACTTTAGCTCCTATTCTGTCTTTATTAAATTATTTATGCTCACTATTCCTTTCATTTTAGACTTTACTCCACCAGGAGACAGCAGTGGACACTTAGGGATCCTCTCCACATTCCACTCCCAACGACAGGACAAATTAAGTCAACCATTTAGTTTAAACACAAAGTCAGACAGCCAGTAAGCTTTGAGAAGATTAGCTCTGACTATCTTTCACATAAAAAAAGAACTAATTCCAGTGGTATAATTATAGGATATGAAACAATTTTCCGTCTCTTCTTGCGTTGAGTCTTTTCAGAAAACTGTCATTTTAAGAACAGGTATTCCTACACCTAAAACACTTTGATGAAAAAAAACACAAGCCTTTAAAAAGTCTAAAAGCACAGCCCTCCAAATATACTGTATTTCAATTCTAAATTTTAGTGTGCCCCTCATTTTTTGCCAGTCTTGCACACAGAACTCACTTGTTAGCTCTTCATAATTAAGTCACAGTAAATCATCTGATTTAAAATATCAAATACTACCCCCCAACAAATTGCTCAGTTCAAGCCTCAATTTGTCCACACAATTCTTCCTGAACCTACTCCAGCCCATAATATAAGCCACAGTTGATTTTGACATTTCCTATAATTTACTTTTCATATTATTACTTTTATGCATTTCATGTTATAATGACTTTATTTTTACGCATTAGGTAAAAATTACCCAAGTGCTAAGCCTGGGCAATAATTTCTTTTGTTTTTTTTTTTACATAATTTCTAAAAAAATATAAGTATTTTTTTTCACAAAAGGCTTATGCAGTGACTCAGTTTCGAAAGCTTTTTAGCTTCCAGCCCTTGAATGGGAAATGTCACCATGTCTGGCAGTAGTTTCTCATTCATTCCCCAAAAAACAGCACTGAAATACAAAAAATACACACACACACACACACACACACACACACACCTTCTGAATTGTGTTGCCTTAACAGCACAAGTGAGCTATTTGTGCCTAAATTATATTTGTGCCTAAATCATATTTGATATTTGATAGGAAACAGTTAAATATTTTAATATTTATTTTTAAGTATTTTTTTGGGAGAGTGCAAGTGGGGGAGGGTCAAAGAGAGGGAGATAGAGGATCCAAACTGGGCTCTGTGCTGACAGGGTGACCGCAGCAAGCCTGATGTGGGGCTCGAACTCATGAACCATGAGATCATAACCTGAGCTGAAGTCAGATACTCAACCAACTAAGCCACACAGGTGCCCCTAAAATATTTTAAAAACTGAAAAAAACTTCATGCCATTTGAAATGTTTTCATGATCTATTGCAATAAATCAATGTTTCACTGAGAAATACTACCGTAATTTTGATTCTCATAAATGAAAGCTGGTAAGATATTGAAATAAAAATTCTAACTTAAAGAAACATCAAAAAGGTAACAATAGGAAGATATAAATATAGAAAATTTAATCTAACATGACTGATCTGAAATTTTGACTTTCTTTTAATTTGAGTGGTTATGACTAGAGTTTAAGTAAAACTGCCTGCTGCAAATAAGAATTGCTTGGTTGGGCAGCTGGTCATAAACTCCACAGCAGGGCTCCATCTGAATTCTAGAAATAATAGTGAGTGATCACCATGGTACAACCAATATCAAGATCAAAGAGGACATGCTTATGTGTGGTGCTGGGCTCTGGTTTTCCATCAGAATGATCTCCACGAATGCCCATGGCCCTACCCTTCCTCCCCTCTGCCATTTCACTGGTGAGGTATGAGTATCTGAGTCATTTTTCTCTTTACAGGTTCTACAAGGGAGGTGGTATACAGAATAATGGCCCCCAAAGATATCCAAGTCCTACCCCATAGAACCTATGAATATGTAACATGCATGATTAGGGGAATTAAGGTTGCTAATCAGCTGATTTTGAGATGGGGAGATTCTCCTGATTATCCAGGTGGGCCAGGGTCATCATACAGGTCTTGTAAGGATAAGTTAAGGAGGAAGGAGAGTCAGTGTTAGAGTGACACAGTGTGAGTACAACTCCACCAGTCATTCTGTGGAAGATGGAAGGGGCCATGGAGCCAAGGAATGTGAGCAGTCTCTAAGAGTGGGGAAAAGTCAAGAAAAAGGATTCTGAGAGCCTTCAGAAAGAACACGGCCATGCTGATACCTTAATTTTAGCTCAGTGAGGCCCATTTTGGACTTCTGAACTGTAAGATAATAATCAATTTGCATTGTTAAAAGCTACCCAGTTTCTGGTAATGTATTACAGCAGCAATAAGAAACCAATAAAGGTAATTGTGATATCTAGTTAAAAATTACTGTTTCAAATTCTTGTGTCGTAAAACCTATCTGTGGAGTCTATGGTATATGTTTGTCTGCATACATCTTTCAATGGCTGATCTGTGGTTTGAGAGGCATCAAAAATCCTGCCTTCCCTATAGTATATTCTCACTAGATTTAAGTTTCAAGTAGCAAAGACACTAATAAATTTAAGTGGCTCTCAAACCTGGAGAGTTATTTGTCACAATCATTTAGAGGACTGGTTTTTAAAAATTCCCTCTCCTAAATACCCCTGACATATTTTTAATGATCACATTGAGTTGGTTTTGATGCATTTGGTTAAATGATAGGTACTGAGAACCAATGAAAAACATAAAAGAGGAACTGTCTTCTAAAGGCTCCAATTTAACATACTGCATATTATCTGAAGACTATCTCTTAATCTTCTTTAGTTCTTATTTACAAGTCTTCCTGATAATAGATGCATATAGGAACATTTTATCTGAGTTCTACAGAAGCAAAAGGGGATTTTTTAAACTAGTAGTAGTCACAGACATTTGGCACAAAGCAGAGAAGTTTCAAAGGGGAAAAAGGAAAGAACAAGAAAAATATGAGAGGGTTTCGGTGGGGCAGAACAAGTTTAGGATAATGAAAACCTCAGTTAGGGAAAGAGAGTGGGTAGGTATTAAAAGAGCAATAATCCTAAAGAAACTCTCAAATGTTACATTTTTTTCTAGAGCCATCTTTCTCTGA